>NC_060130.1:376557707-376860738 GCF_021461395.2 Schistocerca americana | reverse complement strand
TATATGAATTACTTTACTCCCACTCTATTGAAGAACTTCCTTAATAACATTTTTCCAAAAATGTCTGTACTGAACTCTGAGATAACTATTCATATTCACGCTTGTAACAAAAACATGTGTGTGTGTTTGTGTGTGTGTTGAATATATATGTGTATGTGTTCAACATGAGCTTTAAAACTGATGGGGTTTCCGTCGCAGTGCCTGCTCGCACTGCCGCATTTACAAATTCGTCTACTAGGTAGCGAACTTAATTTTTTAGCTTGCTGTATGCCAGTTGGTCAGTCACTTCACTCGTCAGTCCATCGACACGTGAAATTTTATTGCTGATATCTTTTTACATCAGAACGATAGTATCTGTCCCTTATCTAACGTTACAGCTGTTATTAATTAATAGTGAATGTATTTGGGTAGATCAAGTAAAGACTGAACTGGTACAGAAACGCAATGACTAAGAACAGTAATAACACCATTAGTGGTGACCCGGATAAAATTGGAGTAGCAACTACACAAACAAATGTGAGTTTCATGGAGGTCCAGGAGTGCCTTAACCAACCCTGGGTTAATGCTGCTGTGAGCCGTGTTAAGTCTTAGTTGAGCAGGTTACTGCTGACTGAAATGAATTCTCATATGAGTGCAGTGCCCGTAGTTACACCTTTCACAAATGCCAATCAACCGCTGGAGGACATCAAGTTATATGGGAAGCCCATAAAACAGCAGCCTGTTGTAAAGGCCGACGGCAGCTAATTACGCGGACCGAGTGTACTCGTCCGCGTGATAATATAACCAGCACCTTTGTGACTCTACGGCCAGTCTGCACTTAATCCACAGCGAGTTCACAGACACAGAAGCAGCGGTTGGAGTCCGCGAGAGGAAGCCAGCGACGTGCCTCGTGCGGCAGTCATCAGTGTGCGGCACCAACACCACTAAACTGTAGCTCCAGGATGCCTTTTCGCAATTCAAAGTGGTAGATGTGGACTCGTAAGAGGAACTATTAGCCGTAGATTGTATTGTCAAAGTTCAGACTTTGTTATTTGAAGTTATCTGTTCCAGTAAGAGAGAAATGCGTTCAGTTATACCACAGCTCTATGTCTCGCTGAGTGTTCTACTAAATAAAGTTATGATACTTGGTTTATTTATTTGCGTATTTGTCTCCAAAATTACAGTGGCGCTATGTTATTTGAGGTGATGTGCCACGGGACAGACAGCCTCGTCACAACTGTAGTGCAGTAGCCTCACAAAATCAACCTTTTCGGGTTTGTACAGAAAGATGAGCAGTACTGATCCTCTTAACCACGCACTCGCCGGTTCTTCTCTACGGCTTCAACTTTCCCTATTAAGCGTGTTTTCTCTTCGAGAATTTTAATATTAAATACTTCTATTACATTTTTGTAAACATTTACTTTATTCCCTCAAATGTACCTTTCATTCGACTACACTCATGTATAATGGCCCCCTAATCCATTAATTACATTATTTTTCATCCCACCACTTTCTTACTTAAAACTGACAAAGTGATAATTACGATTACCTGGACCGTGATTACTACTTGGATCTCTGACTCTACATTCCGATGCACATCGACGGTTAGACAGTTTAACTTCGATCAGAAAACGCGATTCAGAAAACAACCCAAGAACAACATTGCTGGTCACGCTTAACATTTATCAGCCTTCACTAAAATGCAAATCTGTAAGCTGATTACAGGCCCTCTCTTCGACAGCAGAGTGTGCATTGAACCAATCGTTCCCTGCTACTTTCACCATTTATTTTGTTCCCGTGCGCTGAATTTGCCTGAAATCATTCTGCCTGTCCACATGCCAACTGATTCTTGTCGTGCGCTGCCTACTGTTACTATTCTGCCGCGCTTTGCTGTATTATTTACGTGAGATGTAATTTCTGTTCTCTAGTCTGACAACACACTGAAACAAATACCGTAACATGAGCTCCTGAATGTGATTTGCTGATTTCTGATACGTAATACAACACCAAGTACACATATCCAAAGTCTGTCAATTTGAAAATAGCCTTATAAAACAACCTTCGCTCACTGTGATTTCCTGTGACTCAATGATTGTCAAGGCACGTCGATATTTCCCCACTATTTAGGACACATCACAGTTCATAACTAAAAGTGACAAAGATGAAAGTATTGTTGTGCTGCAAAATGATGTACTCAAGCCCCGAGGAAAAATTACGATAAATCCCTCGGCACTCCAAAAAGCCAGAGAAGCAGATCACGTCAGATGGCTGAGTATACTTTCGCCAGAAACGTCTGCTCATACGGTGGGTACTGCCATCGAGGTGCCAAGCCATTATCTCATGTTGTCGCCAAATAGAGACTCTGCAGGAATAATAGAACTGAGACGACGGACTGACAGAGCCGCATCGAGTGAATGACCCAGTTACTCGACATCGGAGCCACAAGTTGCGACTAACATGGGCGAAACCAACGTGGTAGCAGAGCAAGGATGGGCCAAGACTGTATAAATACTCGTCAGTTTTTATCAAAAGTATCACAGTTTCCCAACTACCAGTCTCGTGGAGGGACCTATGTTAGTCTCTGAATCTACGAATCCACGAGTCTGTGAGTCTACTGCAAAAGGTTTTGCTTCAGAACATATCAGACTTTAAAAACCTCAGACATATACACATGCCATCGTCGAGAACAGGTAAAGATGTCTAAGGATTTTAAAGTCTGACATGTGGTGAAGCAAATTCTTCTGCAGCACTACTCGAAAACGGCTCAAGGGGCGCAACTGTAATAGTGAAATAAGCAGTTTCTACAGTCAACGGCGAATATTACATTATTTGAAGTGTTCCAAATGACTATGAACCCCGATCATGAAAAATTAATCCATGTGCAACGTAGCACTATTGTATTCTGAAGTTTTTGATTACAGCAGCATCAAAATGGACTCAAATTTCAACCGTGGTCTGCATTCACCAGAAGTTTGATACTCGTTTAGCCCGATACAATTTACTGTGCATGTGTACCCGTTAAGGGAGGCATTCTATGTTTCACCGTCTATGCCACTCGACAGCACTTGAAATCCAGAGTAATTTAAATCTTGTCGGTCACTGTATCAATCTTTGGAAGACATTAATTTTGTTGTATTGTAAATTACTTAATTATGAGCAGTAAACCAAGAAGATCTCCGAAAATTTTCATCCGATCCATAAACCATTTCCACCAGAAGTTCATTATTGAAATTATCTTTAAAACGGTGTACTTGATTTTATCGTAGCTCAGCTGGAACTGATAGTGATTATTCATACAAATGAATGTCGATCTTCCGTCCATCTCTAGACAACAGTTATACGAGGATTGTAAAGAAAGTAAGTTCCAATTGGTCGCGAAATAGAAACACTGGAAAATCCGGTAAAGCTTTGCACAGATGTGTTGGGCAGTGTCTTTAGTATGCCCGTCGACCGTTTCGCGTCGCTCTTTTCAGCTTTGAGTGAACAGTAAGCACATAAAGATGTGTAGGGAATAGCGTCTCCCGCCAAGTATGAGGGCCTGGTTAGAGATTTCGCCTGTGTCATGCAGCCCACATAACACAACTGTCGAGCAGTTCCTTCTTCATGCCGATTCTCGGCCGCACACTGCAGGATCAATGAAGACGCTCCTGCAGCGTTTCCGATGAGAGGTGCTTGATCACCCACAATACAGTCCGTAATTGGCTCCCCCTGAGTCTCATCTCTACTCACAAGAACCGCTGGCCATGAGGACAAAATTGTTCCACAGACAACGAGCGGCAGACCAGTGCAGATAATTGGCCGAAAGCACAGGCGGCTGCTTTCTATGACGAGGATATTGGAAAGCTGATACAACACTACGACAAAACTCGAAGATGGAGCAGCGACTATGTGGAGAAGTAAGTGGAAGGTGTACCTAACTGTCGGAAACGAAACGTTTCTGGTTTTCGCTGTGGTTTCCATTTCGCGACCGAACGGAACTTACTTTCTGGACAACCCTCGTATAATGCCCAGCGCGTTTTTTGACTATACTCGTAACGTATTTTGGAAACAATTATTCTCATTGTAATGTGTACAAATCCACGTTACGTCAGAATAGCCTCGTGGCCGTTTTTATTCTGATGATTCATTTTATCGGGAAAATTTAATGTAGTATGCTGCAATATTTCTGGCTTTAGGAACGGTAATATTCAATCCCAGTATTTCACTTCATAATGTAATAAAGTTTTCTGCGATGTAGAAAAAGATTGGAGTTTATTCAAAGACACTTCAGCTGAAGCAGTGCGAAAGGAAAGGAAAAAGTAAGACAGACAAGTTGGTGGGATGATACCACAATCCAAGCAGTTAGAAGAAAAAATGGAGCATGAAGAAAGTGGTCGAAAACTAAAATGTCGAGGACCATAAAAGATATATAGAGGAAAAGAACAAGTGCAAAGAAATAGTGGGAACAGCAAAGAAAAAGGCATGGGAAGAGCTTGCAAAAAAACTTGAAGAAGATGTGAAGAGCAATAAGAAAATGTTCTATAAAATGATGAAAAATAAAAGGAAGGCTTCTGAAGTACCAGTAAAGATGGAAACAGAGGATGGTACTGTGATTAAGGATCCAGGGAATATAAAAGATGTCTGGAGGGAACATTTTAAGCAACTGCTTAACGCTGAGGAGCAAGTATACGAGGAAACAACAAATACTGGAGAAATTGAGAGAAGTTGGGAAGCAGAATTAAGGAAAAATTACCCGGGAAGAAATGGAAATAGCTGGGAAGAAGATGATTGGGGGGAAAGCCGAAGGACCTGATGAAGTATCAGTGGACATGATAAGAGCAGCAGGTCCATCGGGAATGCAGTGGTTGTATAGAGTAATTTCAACTGTATGTAGAAATAGTACAATACCTGACGATTGGAGAAGAGGAGACACTGTTGCCATCTTCAAAAAAGGAAATAAAAGAGTTTGTAAAAACTACAGAGGAATAACCCTTATGAGTCTAACAGCCAAGATTTTTGAAAGAATTTTACTAAATCGAATAAGTGAAAAGATAGAGAAGGAGCTGAGTGAAGAAGCATGGGTTTAGGAGAGGAAGAAGCACGATCGACCTGATATTTTCTATCCATCAACTGATGGAAAAAATTTGGGAGTATAACAAAAGGGCGATAATGGTTTTTATAGACATAGAAAAGGCATACGACTTAGTTAACAGGGAAAATCTCTGGGAAGAAATGAAGAAGATAGATATAGAAGATGAATACATTAATGTAGTAAAGACAATGTACAAAGGACACAATTGTAGAATTAGAACACCATTGGGGAACTCTGAATACTTCGAAATAAGACAAAGACTTAAACAAGGAAGTATTCTATCTTCTGCATTTTTTAATGTTGTGATGGAGGGAATGAATAGGGCAGTTAAAAATATAGTAAAAGAAAAAGACAAGAAGATGATTTCTGCAGATGATATGATAACATGGGGCGATAAAGAAGCAGATATACAGTTACAACTTGATGCGTGGAAGAAAATAATGAAAAGGTATGGATCAAAAATAAATAAAGATAAGAGTGAAGTAATGATATTTGGAAGAGACAAAGGGATCAAGGGAAATTTTACTTCGAATGGAGAAGCCCTCAAAGTGGTAGACATTTTCACTTATTTAGGGAGTGAAATATCTAGTGATGGAAGAGTAACCAACGAAATTAATAGGAGATTACAGAAGGGAGGCAATTTCCACCAAACAATAAAACACCAGATTTGGAATAAGGAAGTTTCAGACAAAGCAAAACTCTTTATGTATAAGAGTTATTACGTCCTTATTGTCACCTATGGAGGAGAAACATGGACAATGACAGAACGGGACTGGAGCAGACTGCAATCAGGGGAAATGAAATTTCTCAGAGCAGTCAAGGGAGAAACAAGAATGGACAGAGTAAGGAATGTAGATATTAGAAAGGACCTTAAACAAGAAAGCATGACAGAAGAAATTGGAAAAAAGGAGATTAAGATGGTACTGATTTTTCTGCTGTTTGGTTTATTTGGTCATTCCCCTTCTAGATAGTTTCTCCTAGGTATTTTATGGTAGGTACTGTTTCCAGTAATTTGTCGTCAGTAGTGCAGCTGTACAGTAGTGGATCTCTTTCGCTATATATGTTCCATATCTTACAGTTGCTCATGTTCAGTGTCAATTGCCTATTAATGAATCCTTTGCAGGTCACTCTGGAAATAAATAGAGTCTTCTGGCGTTATACTTTCTTATAGGAAACCACATCATCTACGATGAGTCTTAAAGAGTTTCCAACGCTTTCTACTAGATCATTCACATACATTGTAAACAGTGATGGTCCTATTACACTTCAGTGGGGTACTCTGGAAATAACTCTTACATCCGTCGATTTAGTTGTGTTCAGGAGGACGTGTTGAGTTCTGACTCCAAGAGAGTCTTGAATCCTATTGCAAACATGGTCCGATATTCGGTAAGCTCGGTAAGCTTGTCAGTGCGGGAAGGTATCGAATCCCTTCCTGAAGCCAAAGAACGTGACCCCAACCAGAGGGCCGTTGTCTACAGCGCTGTGGATCTCATGGACCAACTAAGCTTCGCAAGATCTCTATCTGCCGAAATCATGTAGATTTTTATAATGGTGACTTTTTTATTTACTTAAACTGATCTGATTAGAGCCATCAGGCCCTATCTTAAACAGAAAGAAGTTTTCATAAGCCTAGTACCATTGCATCATAGGTACCTAAGAAATACAATTTTAATGTTGCAAATAGTATCAAAATAATGTTGCTGTCTATAGGGATAATGTAAGTTGGTTTGTTGGGTTGGAGACAAAAGAACCTAACTACGGGGTCATCAGTCCCTTGTAAGTGAGTAAGAAAGAAGTAGATGGAGAGAATGATGTACAAGGGAAATAAGTGCGTACAGGGAAAATGTTAATCGTTTCTGTAACTCTAGTGGATATGTCATTAACTGTCTTCTGAATCTGGAGATGTTACCCAGTTCTCTAATATAATGTGAGAGGTTATTTCAGAATCAGATTCCTGCTACAGAGAACAACTTCATTAAAATGGCTGAGCGATGGAGTGGAACAGAAAGGATTTTGCTCTGACGGAAATGAGTGTTTCTGCCATGTTCAGACAAGAGCGTTAAGGTCGAGGAGAGTTATGGGGCGCAGTGTACGTTGATAAAATAGTAGAGAAGACATAGGGAACAGAAATTTCTGCTCTTGTCTACGCGCAGACAGGATAGGAAATCTGAACAAAGAGCCAAACGTCGCAGATATAACAAACACAGACATTCATAACCACTTCCAGGTGCCACGAGCTCTCCTCAGAAAGACCTTGCAGGATAACGTTGCTGTAATCAATAACTGAAAATATAAGTGTTTGTACAAGTTTCTTTTTCAGGTCGAGAGGGAAGAGCTTTGTACTGTAGGCCATGGAGAGATGCTTATTTCTTCTGCACATTTGCAATTACGTGTTTAGTCCAATTTGATTTTCATCTATTATTACTCTTACACTCTTTTCTGTAGGGGAGAAGTGGATATTTGTCCTCCGGGCTAATGAGCCCAGAATGATCAACCAGTAGCGCTTGGGTTTTGGATGGGCTGAGGTTTAACACTATATCCTGCCACCATTTTGATAGTGCCCACAGGAAGTTATCGAGATTCTCCATAGCTATAATCAAATTAATTGCAGTTGTACTCAGATACATCCGGAGATCATCAGCGTACATGTGATATTTGCAGCTTTCCAAAACTGATGAAATGGCTCTGAGCACTATGCGACTTAACTTCCGAGGTCATCAGTCGCCTAGAACTTAGAACTAATTAAACCTAACTAACCTAAGGACATCACACACATCCATGCCTGAGGCAGGATTTGAACCTGCGACCGTAGCCAAAACTGATGACATATCATTAACATGCAGTGAGAAGAGTATAGGAACTAATACCGAACCGTGGGGGATGCATGATACTAACTGCATTCACTGTGGCTTTATGGTGCAGGACGTGACGCATTCCTGGCGAGACGTCAGGTATGAGCGAAACCATTGCACTGCCCTTGGCGTGAAATTGACGCTGCTAAGTTTGACAAATAATATGTCGAAATCGAGAATGCCAAGTCTGTGCCAACGTCTAAGACGCACATAATGGTCGCCTGTTGTGCATCCATGACAATATCCAGGTAATCTGTTACCGTTATTAAGGCCGAAGCTGCGCTGCAATCTTTACAGAAACGTCACTGCTATTCACCTAGTAGACTTTTGTCGTTGGGTCGTTTGCTAGTGGTCGTGAACTGTATATTCTGAGGCCTTGGACAGGGTAAAAATAATACAGATAGGTCGTTAATCAGAGGTTGCTGCGGCAACGTCCTTTCTTAGGTAGGGGCTTAGCTAGTTCAAAAATGGCTCTGAGTACTATGGGACTTAATTTCTGAGGTCATCAGTCGCCTAGAACTTAGGACTACTTAAACCTAACTAACCTAAGGACATCACACACATCCGTGCCCGAGGCAGGATTCGAACCTGCGACCGTAGCGGTCCCGCGGTTCCAGACTTTAGCGCCTAGAGCCGCTCGGCCACTCCGGCCGGCGCTTAGCTAGTACCTCTTACTGGGTCTCAGGGAAAACACTTGCGGTTAATGGATGTTTGAAGATACCTGTTATGGTGGATAGAAGTGGGACGATGATAAGCTCCTTTTTTGAAGATAGTGCAAGTAACACGATTTAGATAGAATTTTTCTGGCTTCACTCGTTTCCTCTCATGAAGTAATCAGTGAGTATCTGTTTGGCTTGTGGTTCAGTTGTGGATAAAGTTAGTATGTAGTACCAGTTCAGTTCTTTGGTTAGAACATTTGGATCAGCTGCAGGTTTTACTTTGCCAGTACTACGTAGGTTTTTCCATTGGACAGCTCGTCTGTTTCTGTTGTCAGTTAATGTATAAAGATAGGTCGGTAATTAGAGGGTGCTGTGGCAACGTTCTTTATAGGTAGTAGCTTGTCTACAAAATGATTTCCAGGTTAGTAGCGCAGTCCATATGTCCAATAGGCAGCGTCTCTGAGATTCATGAGCTCTTTTATTTCTTCAGTTAGCCTAGGCGCTGCTTGCCATCTTACTTTTCTGGTCTTTAGGGGAGCTTGTTTGTTTCAGAGTAGAGTAAGTTTGTTAGGGCATCTATTAGGTTTTTCATTTACATTACCCAAAATCTTCCTAATCCTTGAGCAGAAACGTGTTCCATAATTTTACAGCAGATTGAAGTCAACGATATTGTTCCATAATTATGTGCATCAGTTCTAAGACAGTTCCTGAAAGCGAGTACTACCTGCATTTTTTCCGAGTCACTCGATAAATTTGGTTGTTCCAGCTGTCTACGATAATCCGCTGGTAGAAGAGGGGGAAATATTGCACATTATCTTTGAAGAAGCTTATAGCCATCTCATCTGGTCCTGATGTCTTTCCACTACTAACTGACAGTAGTTACTTTTCTATTTCGCGATCGGTTGTTTCACTATGTGCCATTTCGACGTTCGTACGATGATTGAAGTGAGAGACAGTGTCACGATCCTCCGTGGTGAAAAAATCTTGAAATACCGAATTCAGTATTTCGGCTTACACTCAGTTATCTTCCGTTTCGGAGCCAGTTCAGTCACTGAGTGAATGACTAGTGGATTTCGAACTGCTTACCGATTTTTCATCAGGTCAAAACCTGTTAGGGCTTTTACTCAAATCAGATGACAATATTTTTCTTTCAATGTCATTGACCGCTTCTCTCATTGTTCTCTTTACAAAAATTTTCGCTTCGTCTAGCTTTCGTTCGTTAGCTGGGTTTTGACTTGTCTAGAACCTGTGATGTATGTCTCTTTGTCTATGTAGCAGTTTTCTAACACGTCTTTTAAATCACTGTGGGTCCTTCCCATCTCATAAGACATTGCTCGGAGCACACTTGTCTAAGGCATATTGAACGATGTTTTAAATTTTTTTCCCCTTTGTGCTCCACATCTTCGCTCTCAGCACTGAATATTTGATGCTTACTACTCAGATACTCTGCAATTTATTAAATCCAGTCACTCTTCATTAGCGAAAATATCTTCCTACCTTGCTTAAAGTTCCTTGTAAAGCATGTGGCGGTATTTGCCTCACAGCTATATGACCACTGGTATCTTCTGCTACGTCAACTGACTCGATAAATTCAGGAGTGTTTGTTGGTAGGAGGTCTAATTCGTTACTTTCAAGAGACGTTTCAGTAATTATATGTTTGAATTAACTTTTGGAAAACACATTCAGAATAATGTCACACGAATTCCTGTGTCTGGCATCAGTTTTGATCGCATGATTCTCCCAATATATACCTGACGCGATGAAGTCACAACGGCACGAGCAGGATAATTACTGACGATATGCTGCAAGTTCTCTCTACAGCACTCTACCACTAAAGTTTGTCTCTTAGGTTGTCTATATAAACAGCTAATTAACATTTTGACCAAAGTTTAATGCTTAATTTTACCCAGGTTATTTTACAATCGGAATCCTTGATAACCTCCCTAGATGTTGTCGTATCATTTACTGCGATATGTACGCCACCGCCATTGGCGCCTAACCTATCATTACGATCAATAGGACGACGGTTCAATCCCGCGTCCGGCCATCCTGATTTAGGTTTTCCGTGATTTCCCTAAATCACTCCAGGCAAATGCCGGGATGGTTCCTCTGAAAGGGCACGGCCGACTTCCTTCCCCATCCTTCCCTAATCCGATGTGACCGATGACCACGCTGTCTGGTCTCCTTCCCCAAACCAACCAACCGATCAATAATCCAATCTGAACTTAGGATTTCGTTGCCATCCACTTCCGGTTCCAACCAGCTTTCTGTTCCTTATGTTTCGATTTGGTAGGATATTCGTCTCTCCTCCCAAAAGGTGGGAGAGGAGGGGTGGGGTTCTAACCTAAAAAATCCTCATGTAAGCCGGCCGTTGTGGCCGGCCGGTTCTAGGCATTTCAGTCCGGAACCGCGCTGATGCTACGGTCGCAGGTTCGAATCTTGCCTCGATCATGGATGTGTGTGATGTCCTTAGGTTGGTTAGGTTTAAGTAGTTCTAAGTCTAAGGGACTGATAACCTCAGATGTTAAGTCCCATAGTGCTCCGAGCCATTTGAACCAATCCTCATGTAAACACCACAAGCTCTCCGCTACTCTTGTTGTTGTTTCCTGGGTAAGTGCACGCCTGATCTATGAAGGGGAACGCTGCAGTTCTCCACCTGATGTCAGAGGTCGGGAAAATTCCATCCGATACCGTCTTAGAGTCGTGTAAGCCTCTGGTTTAGATCTTCTACTTTGCTCCAAATAAGACGACCACGGTCGACCATAGGTACGATGCTACAAACAGTCGCCGCAGCCAGCACCTAGCAAGCGGTCGATGAGAAACAGCACCAGTTCGTAGTCGGATAATCTGATTGGCTGTCGCCACAGGAGAGGTAGGAAGAGATAAAAGCGAGGAAAATGACGGTGAAAGACTGACGCCGCACTTCCAGGAAATCCCTAATAGACGTTGCTGTGGGAGGACGCTCATTGTTGTTGTAAGAGCTGGTGGGATCAGTTTATTTGCATAATTTTCTACTTCAGGAGTGGAAAATACAGGAAAAATTTGAGACAGTAGAATTTCCAAACCAAAGTACATTAAGGATATTTTTCACTATACCATTTGATAGTAGATAATTGTGGATCCCGGAGTGGTAGGTTATAACTCGTATTTAGATTACAACATAGAAATATTGTAGGTTATGTGGGTTGAGTAATGGCTTCTTTCGCTAACATCATTGGTGAAAATCGAGCTGCGGCATCTATCCCTATGAAAACGGACATATGACGCACCCTTAGCGTGGGACAAATGTCGCGATGCTTGCAACGCTAACAAGAGTCCACACGATTTTGTTTTACAGAAAAAGGCCGAGAAAAACGTACTAGAATCACAGACAGGTGGAAATGGACTGCAGGAAATGTAATAAAGGCCATGAGATTAGTTGAAGAGGAAGGTAAAACTAAAAGGAAAGCAGTTTCCATAACTTAGAGTGTGAACCATCATCATCATACTTGGGTGAAGATGCAGAAAGGAAATTAGTTGCCCATGTGTAGAAATTGCAATCATATGGCTTTGTTCCTGGACAGTCAGACCTCAAGCAAATAGCTTTCAATTTAGTTGATCAGAAGAGATCGGAAAATAAATTCAATCAAGGAAAGAAACGTGCAGAGAAAAATTGGTTTCCCTAATTTTGGAACGCAATGGAGACTACATCATCAGAAAAGCGCAAGGGCTTTCTGTTGTTTGTGCGACTGGAATGAACAGGGACGAAATCAGTTCTTAGTTTGATCTACTGACGAAAACGTTGACAGAGAACGGGCTTTCGAATGAATCAGGTACATAGTATCTACAAAGAAAAAAAAAAAAAAAAACAAGACGATGGAGACAACAGATCTACAGGATCAATTCCTGTTATGAGAGGAGAATCTTCTTACGTGA
Organism: Schistocerca americana; assembly: GCF_021461395.2. Lineage (NCBI taxonomy): Eukaryota > Metazoa > Arthropoda > Insecta > Orthoptera > Acrididae > Schistocerca > Schistocerca americana. The sequence goes on along the minus strand of NC_060130.1, from coordinate 376,848,262 downwards.
ACACTGCTCTTATGTGAACACTGATATTTTAATCGATTGGTTCTAAAACCACTTCCTTCCTAGAAAGGCACCTGACCCCGCTCTGCTTCTGCTAGATGGTCATGCCTCTCATATGAATTCTGTCACACTTCTGGGTACAGCATTTGAAAACGAAGTGTCTATAATTTCGTTGCCTGGTCATACGACACACCTTTTACAGCCACTAGACCGATCATTTGTCAAATCTTAATTTAAATAAGCTTGCCATTCATGGATTTTAGTTAATGCAAGCAAAGACAGAAGAATTACAAGGCAGTAGTTTGGACAGCTGATCTTCAAAGCATGAATTCGTGCTGCTACTGGCGAGATTGATGTATCCAGATTTAGAGCTACTGAAATCATCTCGCTTGATATAGCAGTAACTCCTAAGCATGCCTTTGTTTCAGACGTTAATAATACTGAGACTGACCTGTCAACTATTGAAGATGTCTCTAATGAGTTGATTCCAGATCATCCATCAATATCAATGTCTGAAATAATTTCGTTAACAGGACACCCTTCTACTTGTAAACATGGAAAAAATTTGCCCTCTGTTCAACCAGCAACACACGGCAATTGCAATTAAATGACAACTCAGTCATCGAGAAACTCCGTCAAAATTGGTGGAAAAAGTTTCACCTGTTCGTGCCCTACCTCATAGAAGCAAATCCAAAAGGAAGACAGTCAGCAATGACCCTAACGTGTGACGAGTTTGTATCAACAAAAAGAAAGATAATCAATTATGGAAAGTAGAAAGGAAATGCCTGTACAGAAAAAAATGTATCAGATGAAGGAAATCAAATCCCCAAAACCAGAGCAAAAAAACAGTCCACGAAACGTCAGTATGAAGACCCAATTTCAGAAGGGGATAACGATGAAAAATCCTTACACAATAATTTCTCTGATGAATTAAGTTTTTAACAAAACGAATGGGTAAAGCGCCTTTAACTTTATCAAGAAACGTCGTCTGCCTCTGACTGGGCTCAATGTGTAAGACATTCTCATATTATCTCTATCAGAACGTGTACTGTTTGCGCAGGTGATTTAAAAATAAACTTGAAAAACAAAAATCAAAGTGAATGTCTTCACAGCTGACCAGCTGCCCCCCCCCCCCCCCCCTTCTGCGACGTCTTGACTGCCATTTAATATTTTCTTGAAATTTACAAGCCATTGTATATCCTAAGAATGTTCTTTCGTTATAATTTTTTTATAATATGATAATTTCTGTAACAATATACATCGTTCAAACCACAAATCGTGATTGCATTTGTTGTGATTCAAGCACTTATATATCGATAAAAATTAATTCGGAAAATGGGTGGTGTCTGTGCTGCCTGTAGCTCACCATTGGGACAGCATGCCAAATCTCTCATTTTCATTTGTTAATATATTTTCAGTTATAACTCAGATTTAATTGATAAACATAGTAACTATCCTTTCAACAGAAAGTTGTCATCCACTTACCAGTGGCGGCTGCTCAGAGAAGGCAACGGAGGCCAGGCCTTCTCACATTTCTGTATCAGAAGTAGTAAAATTAGCAGTAACAACAACTAGTTTTACGCCAAAACTATACAGGGTGTTACAAAAAGGTACGGCCAGACTTTCAGGAAACATTCTTCACACACAAATAAAGAAAAAATGTTATGTGGACATGTGTCCGGAAACGCTTAATTTCCATGTTAGAGCTCATTTTAGTTTCGTCAGTATGTACTGTACTTCCTCGATTCACCGCCAGTTGGCCCAATTGAAGGAACGTAATGTTGACTTCGGTGCTTGTGTTGATATGCGACTCATTGCTCTACAGTACTAGCAACAAGCACATCAGTACGTAGCATCAACTGGTTGGTGTTCATCACGAACTTGGTTTTGCAGTCAGTGCAATGTTTACAAATGCGGAGTTGGCAGATGCCCATTTGATGTATGGATTAGCACGGGGCAATAGCCGTGGCGCGGTACGTTTGTATCGAGACAGATTTCCAGAACGAAGGTGTCCCGACAGGAAGACGTTCGAAGCAACTGATCGGCGTCTTAGGGAGCACGGAACATTCCAGCCTATGACTCGCGACTGGGGAAGACCTAGAACGACGAGGACACCTGCAATGGACGAGGCAATTCTTCGTGCAGTTGACGATAACCCTAATGTCAGCGTCAGAGAAGTTGCTGCTGTACAAGGTAACGTTGACCACGTCACTGTATGGAGAGTGCTACGGGAGAACCAGTTGTTTCCGTACCACGTACAGCGTGTGCAGGCACTATCAGCAGCTGATTGGCCTCCACGGGTACACTTCTGCGAATGGTTCATCCAACGATGTGTCAATCCTCATTTCAGTGCAAATGTTCTCTTTACGGATGAGGCTTCATTCCAACGTGATCAAATTGTAAATTTTCACAATCAACATGTGTGGGCTGACGAGAATCCGCACGCAATTGTGCAATCACGTCATCAACACAGATTTTCTGTGAACGTTTGGGCAGGCATTGTTGGTGATGTCTTGATTGGGCCCCATGTTCTTCCACCTACGCTCAATGGAGCGCGTTATCATGGTTCAAATGGCTCTGAGCACTATGGGACTCAACTGCTGAGGTCATTAGTCCCCTAGAACTTAGAACTACTTAAACCGAACTAACCTAAGGACATCACACACATCCATGCCCGAGGCAGGATTCGAACCTGCGACCGTAGCGCACGTTATCATGATTTCATACGGGATACTCTACCTGTGCTGCTAGAACATGTGCCTTTACAAATACGACACAACATGTGGTTCATGCACGATAGAGCTCCTGCACATTTCAGTCGAAGTGTTCGTACGCTTCTCAACAACAGATTCGGTGACCGATGGATTGGTAGAGGCGGACCAATTCCATGGCCTCCACGCTCTCCTGTCCTCAACCCTCTTGACTTTCATTTATGGGGGCATTTGAAAGCTCCTGTCTACCCAACCCCGGTACCAAATGTAAGACTCTTCGTGCTCGTATTGTGGACGGCTGTGATACAATACGCCATTCTCCAGGGCTGCATCAGCGCATCAGGGATTCCATGCGACGGAGGGTGGATGCATGTATCCTCGCTAACGGAGGACATTTTGAACATTTCCTGTAACAAAGTGAAGTCACGCTGGTACGTTCTGTTGCTATGTGTTTCCATTCCATGATTAATGTGATTTGAAGAGAGGTAATAAAATGAGCTCTAACATGGAAAGTAAGCGTTTCCGGACACATGTCCACTTAACATATTTTCGTTCTTTGTGTGAGGAATGTTTCCTGAAAGTTTGGCCGTACCTTTTTGTAACACCCTGTATATATTTTTTTCAGTTACTGTGGAAGAAGTTATCTTGAGTTATTTCTTCTAAGCCGCCAGCAGTAGAGAGCAAATAAAAGTGAGAATCCTTAACTCCAACCTAAAAGAGACGGAGGTGCGAATCATGTTCTATATGGCGCGGAAGCCAGACATATGCCTGCCTTCCTGTGAACTCTCAGTTGCCATGGTAACCATTACGTCACTACTAGAAACAGAAGTGGGGCTGCAGGCGTTCTTAGACGTGGTGGCGTGTGCTCCCTAGCTACAGGAGGCTGCCTCTCTAGGTTTCTGTTGCGTTAGTTGGCCCATGTGCCGTAAATATGGACGAAGCCCAACTTAGTACAAGGACTGACGTAACGCTTTCGAGTGAAAAACATCGTTAATTCCTTGGAGAACCTTCCATTTCCCAGGTGATGTGAGACTGAACGACTTGAAATTTTGTAGTTATGTTGTTCTTCAGAAAGATAAGTATTCATACCATGAGCTCTGGAATACACGAATTTACGTCTATTCCAAAACTCACGGTATGAGTAGTACAAGTGGTTATGTGGTAGCCCAACAAAAGGAAAACTATTCAAATGGCCAGATTTCCTCTTAAGCACTGAAAAACTATACAATCCGCTGAGGGTTTCGACGATCTGAAGAATCTGTGTAGAGGTTTATCACAGCATGCTTCTTAGTTTTTTTTTATTTCATCTAAGGAACTTTCGAAACAAGTTTTTAGTATTTCACAGCTGCCTACTAAAAATAACCAATCGATGAAAATCAGCGGCAAAACTAACGTGTAGGCTAACAGAGAGCTCATGAAAATAGTAACTGGCGTAACAAATCTTTTGTGCAAGCAGGAGCTATTACTCAGAGGTCATGATTAAACAGAGGTTTCCCTAAATTCTGGAAATTGCAGAGCCATTTTTAACTTGTGCTAAACAGAAACGAAGTTGTGAAAGCACAGTGGAAGAAAATTGGCATTTTCTGGGAATTTTCAAAACCTATGTGGAACGAATTGATTGAATGTATAAATGAGGAGATTTGTGAAAATGTACATTCAAAGTTGGATAGAACCTCATTTTATGCTTGAAATTTAAGTAGTGGAGCAAAGACAGTCAAGACCAATTTCTTTGTGTGGGCTGGATACATTCAAGCCTAATTTTTTTGATTTATAGTCCCTTCCCCTTAACCTACTGTTGTGGTGATTGATTTGTCATGTATCCCTACCCCCTCCTTCTCCTCCTCCTCGTCCTCCTCCTCCTCTACTTCCCCACCAGTCTCGAAAATCTCCAAACCTCCCCCTCCCCTCGCCGATGCAAGCACACTTTTGGTACCAAATTATTTGACTAATCAATTAAACTGATTAATTAATTACCCCTCCCCCTCCTGGGAAATGCCTCAGGCCTCACTTTCCTGCTCTTCATCTAAAAAAAATTGGTCGGAAAATCGCTCAGACTGTGCACAGTTGATGGTGTGGAAGGCGCAAGTATTAACCGATCCAGAACTACATACAATAACTACATAATTGCGTTGTTGCAGATTAAAAGTGTTGTCTTGTTAGAAAATTTTCGCGTATGTGCTTACCTTGACATGCAGGGATCGACAAAGCAAATGCACTATGCTACCACTAGAGGACATCCCATCCCTCTCAGAAAAAACTGGCGGAGGAAATCGGTGAGCTGGTGGGCTGGAAGAATCACACAACAAGAAAATCAAATACACTGCAGAGCGTATAGTAATAGATTATTTATTTATAAAATTCAGTTTGCTGGGGTTGACCTTTCTTTTATTTGGCGAGAAAAACTCATCATTATCCACTTTTTTGTGAGATGCAGATCTTGTAAAATACATCAAAAGAAAAGTAATTAAATACCTAAACAAAGCTCACCACACATAATTACACTGTTACAGATAACGCTAAACACATCTGGCGAAAAGACAACTTTCTGCTTGCCCACACTTCCCTCTTCGCGCACGACATCTGCAGACTACCAGGTGATGACGGAGTCGGGGCCGCACGAGCGCTGAACAGCGAACAGCGACTGCGGGAGTGTCTGGCCGCCATCGGTAGTAACTTCCGATCGTTTCCTACTTCATCCGCGAACAAGCTATCAGGTGGCGGCGTCTCTTTGATACAAGATTCACTTCTTGTTTAGCTCCCAAACACACACCTTCCACACTAGGTCAGTGGATGCAGCCGCTCTAAGTGACCGCCCTGCTGTGTAGATACTGATTGAGTTAGTTCACAATACCACCGGCAGGGGATGCTGGGAGAAGCAACCTCCCCACTTCTCCTCCCTCCAATCCCTTCTTCCCCTCTCCTTCGCCCCTCCAATTACTTCCTGTCGAACAAAGCATCAAGTGACATAAAATCTTTGATATTGCTACCTCAGAAATTCCTCTTGAAGAACATTCTCTCTCTCTCTCTCTCTCTCTCTCTCTCTCTCTCTCTCTCTCTCTCACACACACACACACACACACCTACTATCTCTCTCTCTCTCTCTCTCTCAAGTGGTTACATCCTGCCCAGCAAGCATCTGTCATGTACTGCACTAAACCCTCTTTTGACGTCAACGAAGTTGTGGATACCTGGTAAATCCCCAGGGGTGGATGTGTTCTAAATATTCCCTCGCTCTATCAGATTGATTGACTAGTAATTTAAATTGATACCCTTTGTGTGAGGGCAGTTCTTCCTTGCCCCCTATTGGTGGATACTAGGACTGGTATATTTGGTGGGACTCAATCCCGCAGCTGCCCAGTTTCCAAACCCTACTCTTCCACCTTTCAGACTTTTTTGCTTTGCCTCCTATTGGTGGATACTGGCACAGTTAGATAATTTGATAGGACGTCCAATACCTTGGAGGTAGCTGTAAATTTCAAATTTCTGCGCAGTTGCATGCAATGCCCTTAATGATTCCGTGGGCGATTGGACTGGTGTGTGTGCTCACAATACCACTAACGGAAACAATAAATTGAACAATGGGGAATTTGATATTGCGATTGGGATTTTAAAGCACTATATAATCCATAAATTGGTTCTCTCAGTTTCACCTGGAGAAGAAGTGTGGAGGAGGAGAAGGATGAGGAAGGGTTTACCACGTGACTGGATAGTAATAACAACGAATACCACTCCCACCTTTCAGCTATAAGACAGAGTCCACTGTACTGTATTGAGAAGCAGTAAGTACCACATACTTGAACCACATTCCATCCTGTAGTAGTAGCTGTCAGAGTTAGATGACGGAGATCGCTGAAACACTCGTACATCCCATGCACTCATGTCCCGATGTCCACATGCAGTTATTGACGCGCTTCTCAGCTATCCCGTCGGGGCTGCAGCTGGACTTGGCCCGCCTGAGAGGACTTCCCGTCCATGGAGGGCGTATGTCCAGCGCCAACACTTCTCAGTGGTCGATACTGAATCTTCTCTAATATCCACTTAATAATCGGAGAATATTCGCAACACACGCAGTCGCGAAGGCTGCCCAACACATACTGAGTATTAGTTCACTGTTCATTCGCCTAGAGGGCGACACGGTTGCATCAGCTGTACATTTGTACCGCACTTGACCGGTTCAGGAGGCTCAGTGGTGGCTCACACCTCAAACCAGGAATGTCCGTTCGTTCCAGTAACTGGCTACCTCCCCCACACACTTGGGCTCCAGGCAGAGACGTTCTAGGAAATCAGCCACATATTTATCAGAGTAATTAAAATTAAATATTACGATTGTAGCTCCAGTCTGGTGACATTTGACAATGAGCAAAATATCGGAAATACCTCCTTCTGACGACTGTGGATCTGGAAATATCAATCTATATCACTCTTACGACGTAACATAACTTGCCAATTAAAATCTAGCCTCCCCCTTACAGCTACTTATGCACTGAAATCGAAGTTTTCGACGTGAAATCTGTACCTCCATATGACGGAACACAGACCACAGTAACTTTACACTCTAACACATACACATTTCGGTTTATAGTTTATATGTGTACAGCATCCGGAAAAATTATGATCTGTCCACATTCACACAGGCTAAGTGACGCGATTTTCCGCAGTTCTAGGAAATTATGCATTCATGTCTTCAAGCCAATCAAATTTGAGAATAGACTACAGGTATTTTCAATCAGTGCTACCGGAAGGTGCTGCATACCACCAAGACTCTTTCAAACAAGTGTTGTAAAGCAGAAGTCTACCGCAGTATATGATAATCAACAGCACTCCTGCGGTCGAAAGGGTTGGAAAGGCATCACTGATATGCGTTGCTGTATTGTAATAAAGATCGCAGTCGACAGTGCAACAAAGACCATGTGAGAATTTTCTTAGGGAGCCGCTGAGATGTCATTCTGTGTGTCCATTTTGTTACAGCCGCATCGCCCTCCCTGTTTGTATACTACAGCGGATCCAGTTGAACCCTAGCATTGCTGTATTGTGCAGCTGTTCACGAAATGAATCTATCACCCCTACGGTCGGATTTATTCCTCAATGCGTTGAAATCACAATTACCCACGCCATCCCTATCCTTCCGTTACAACTAGACATACATATTCTTTTTACATAAATAGTAGTCTGATCACTTCCCACAAACGCCTGGTGAAACGTTGGAACGTAAGCCACGGTAACTTCAAGCAACATAACATTTCTGTCTATCATTTACACATGTACATCGTCCAAAAAGATTATTATATGCCCACACTCGCACCAACTGGGTGTCGTTTGAAACTTCTCATTAAGAAAATCGCCCGGCACATCGTCGTTATCTCATATTTGTCGAGAAATAAAGGGTCTAATTACAATTGACAAAGCGCTCGATTCTTTATTTTCTCGATTTCGCCAAATACACGAAATCCTTTCGTATTTTTGTTACATGTAAATCCAGTCAACACAGTGACGTCTTATACATTCGGACCTTTAAGTTAAAGTTTGCCTTTAGTGAATTTGAGCCTTATGCCACATTTAAACGCATAAATATCGTAGACGTTAAATCCAGATCATACAAATTTCTCGGATAATACGTCATTGCGAGCGCAAAAATGCTATCGAAAAACTGTTCTGATCCGAGTCTGAGCAGATTTTAAGTTCGTCTTGCTAAGCACCGTACCTGTTTAACGCGTTGGAGGAGGAACACCCCGAGACGAATCTGATTCAGCCGGCTAAAATGAGTGTGTTACGAAAAATAAGAACCTGTTAGATCGTCATACAAGGATTGTTTGTTACATGTGCGAGTATACTATGACGTAATTATACATATTAAACATATGTCTGTTTGGATCCTATAACATGTGTGGAAGCTGCATTTCCAAGAGTTATACCGTGTTATGCACAAACCTCCTCTAGGCTTCAATGCAAATTATGCCTTATTCCAAGCGTACAACAGACTGCTCTTTGAACCATCATGGCACCAAATGTATATAACTGAAAAACACACTATGACTCCATCGTCATTCAGTTATTAAAATTGAAGTGTGCAGGACGTATGTGATTAAGGTGATGCTGTTGGACGCTGGGAGGAGGAACAGTAGCAGTGCTGTAGCTCTGACTGTGATTTTGAGCAGTGATAATGAGGGTAATGTGCAATGTATATGTCGTGGATGCTGAGGTTCCTGCTTTAGTTATTGCTGTTTCAAAACTATTCAAAAGGAATTGCGACTGCACTACTCTGCTTTATTCAAGAACACAGCTGTGCTCACACATCAGAAAGAAATATTCTAGAGCTCCTACTTCCCCAATATGTTACGAGCATTAGCCTTGAGGGCTACGGATTCGCTGAGAAGAGAGAATGTTACCACATGCAACATGTTTGAGTGGGTGAAATCAAGAAATGTGCGTAATGTGTTCTCCCATATTTAGATAGAACTGATTACGAGTCGTCGTCACTTCAACGCTCTTGATTAATACATGTTATCTACACAACTTATACCATTACTATCCGATATATGGCGTACATTCAGTATGCTACCTGGAGTGTTTAAAAGGGATGAACTCAATTCATCATATGAGCCCTGCTTTAATCGCAGTGACTCGAATGCTCAATGCCAGATTTATGGACCACCATCAATTAAGATCTATTGTGTTAGATGCATAGCAGAATTGTAAGTGGTTGCGAAAAAATACTTGACCTCTTAGCCACAATAGAGAGCGTCATGATGGATACAGGGATTAGTGAACACAAGGTCATTGTAGCGAGGCTCAACCAAAACCACTAAAAATAAACGCAAAATATATCTATTTAAAACAGCAATAAAAATTCCCTTGATGCCTTCCTAAGAGAGAGTCTCCATTCTTTCCAAGCTAATTATGTAATTGTAGACCAGGTATGGCTCAAATTCAAAGATACAGTATCGGCAGCAATAGATACATTCATACCACATAGGTTAATAGGAGATGGGACTGATCCACCATGGTACACAAAACACGTCAGAACACCGTTGAAGAAGCAACGAAAAAAGCATGCCAAATTCAGAAGAACGCAAAATCTCCAAGTCTGGCTAAGTTTCACGGAAGCTCGATATTTAGTGCGGACGCCAATGTGAGATGCTTTTAATAGTTTCCACAATGAAACATTGTCTCACAATATTGTAGAAAACCCTAAGACATTCTGGTCATACACTCCTGGAAATGGAAAAAAGAACACATTGACACCGGTGTGTCAGACCCACCATACTTGCTCCCGACACTGCGAGAGGGCTGTACAAGCAACGATCACACGCACGGCACAGCGGACACAGCAGGAACCGCGGTGTTGGCCGTCGAATGGCGCTAGCTGCGCAGCATTTGTGCACCGCCGCCGTCAGTGTCAGCCAGTTTGCCGTGGCATACGGAGCTCCATCGCAGTCTTTAACACTGGTAGGATGCCGCGACAGCGTGGACGTGAACCGTATGTGCAGTTGACGGACTTTGAGCGAGGGCGTATAGTGGGCATGCGGGAGGCCGGGTGGACGTACCGCCGAATTGCTCAACACGTGGGGCGTGAGGTCTCCACAGTACATCGATGTTGTCGCCAGTGGTCGGCGGAAGGTGCACGTGCCCGTCGACCTGGGACCGGACCGCAGCGACGCACGGATGCACGCCAAGACCGTAGGATCCTACGCAGTGCCGTAGGGGATCGCACCGCCACTTCCCAGCAAATTAGGGACACTGTTGCTCCTGGGGTATCGGCGAGGACCATTCGCAACCGTCTCCATGAAGCTGGGCTACGGTCCCGCACACCGTTAGGCCGTCTTCCGCTCACGCCCCAACATCGTGCAGCCCGCCTCCAGTGGTGTCGCGACAGGCGTGAATGGAGGGACGAATGGAGATGTGTCGTCTTCAGCGATGAGAGTCGCTTCTGCCTTGGTGCCAATGATGGTCGTATGCGTGTTGCGGCCGTGCAGGTGAGCGCCACAATCAGGACTGCATACGACCGAGGCACACAGGGCCAACACCCGGCATCATGGTGTGGGGAGCGATCTCCTACACTGGCCGTACACCACTGGTGATCGTCGAGGGGACACTGAATAGTGCACGGTACATCCAAACCGTCATCGAACCCATCGTTCTACCATTCCTAGACCGGCAAGGGAACTTGCTGTTCCAACAGGACAATGCACGTCCGCATGTATCCCGTGCCACCCAACGTGCTCTAGAAGGTGTAAGTCAACTACCCTGGCCAGCAAGATCTCCGGATCTGTCCCCCATTGAGCATGTTTGGGACTGGATGAAGCGTCGTCTCACGCGGTCTGCACGTCCAGCACGAACGCTGGTCCAACTGAGGCGTCAGGTGGAAATGGCATGGCAAGCCGTTCCACAGGACTACATCCAGCATCTCTACGATCGTCTCCATGGGAGAATAGCAGCCTGCATTGCTGCGAAAGGTGGATATACACTGTACTAGTGCCAACATTGTGCATGCTCTGTTGCCTGTGTCTATGTGCCTGTGGTTCTGTCAGTGTGATCATGTGAGGTATCTGACCCCAGGAATGTGTCAATAAAGTTTCCCCTTCCTGGGACAATGAATTCACGGTGTTCTTATTTCAATTTCCAGGAGTGTATGTAAAGTACACTAGTGGCAAAAAACAGTCACTACCGTCACTGCGCGATAGAGATGGAAATGTTACCGATGATGGTGCCACTAAAGCGGAGTTACTAAATACAGATTTCCGTAATTCCTTCACGAAAGAAGACGGAGTAAATATTCCAGAATTCGAAACCAGAACAGCTGTTAGCATGAGTGACATAAAAGTAGATATCTTAGGTGTTGCGAAACTACTAAAATCACTTAAGAAAGGCAAGTCTTCTGGTCCAGATCGTATACCAATCAGGTTCCTTTCAGAGTATGCAAATGCAATAGCACCTTTCTTAGCAATCATATATAACCGCTCACTTGACGAAAGGTCTGTTCCTAAAGACTGGAAAGTAGCACAGGTCACACCAATATTCAAGAAAGTAAATAGGAGTAACCTATTGAATTACAGACCAGTATCACTGACCTCAATTTGCAGTAGGATTTTGGAGCATATACTGTACTCGAACATTATGAATCACCTTGAAGAAAATGACTTATTGATAGATGACCAAAACGGATTCAGAAAATATCGTTCATGTGCGACACAGCTCACTGTTTATTCCCATGAAGTAACGAGTGATGACAACAAGGGATCTCAGATCGATTCCATATTCCTAGATTTCTAGAAGGCTTTTGATACCGTTCCTCACAAGCGACTATTAATGAAATTGCGTGCATATGGAGTATCGTCTCAACTGTGTGACTGGATTTGTTATTTCCTCTCAGAGAGGTCACAGTTCGTGGTGATAGACGGTAAATCATCGAGTAGAACAGAAGTGTATCTGGCGTCGCGCAAGGTAGTGTCATAGGCCCTCTGCTGTCCCTGATTTACACAAATGATTTGGTGATAATCTGAGCAGCCCCCTTAGGTTGTTTGCAGATGACGCTGCAGTTTACCATCTTGTAAAATCATCAGATGATCAATTCCAACTAGAAAATTATCTAGAGAGAATTTCTATATGGTAAGAAAAGTGGCAATTGGCACTAAACAAAGAAAAGTGCAAGGCCATCCATATGGGTACTAAAAGAAAACAGAAAATTTTCGGTATACGATAAATCGCACAAATCTAAGGGCTGTCAATTCGACTAAATACCTAGGAATTACAATTACGAGCAACTAAGATTGGAAAGACCACATAGATAATATTGGGGGGAAGGCGAAACAAAGACTGCGCTTTGTTGGCAGAACACTTAGAAGATGCGACAAACCCACCAAAAAAAGACAGCCTACACTACGCTTGTCCCTCCTCTGCTGGAATGTTGCTGTGCGGTGTGGGATCCTTACTAGGTAGGACTGAGGGAGGACATCGAAAAGGTGCAAAGAAGGGCTGCTCGTTTCGTGTTATCGCCCAATAGGGGTGAGAGTGTTACTGATACGATACGCGACTTGGGGTGATAGTCACTGAAATAAAGGCGGTTTTCTTTGCGGCGAGACCTATTTACGAAATTTCAATATTCCGAATGCGAAAATGTTTTTCATAATGTTTTTCATAATAAAATAATAGAAATCAGAGCTCAGACGGAAAGATTTAGGTGTTCCTTTTTCCCAAGTGCCATTCGAGAGTGGAATGGTCGAGAAGTAGTACGAAAATGGTTCGATGAACCCTCTGCCAGACACTTAACCGTGAATTGCAGAGTAACCATGTAGATGTAGATGTAGATGTAGATGTAGAGCAATAATAAATCATAATGTCTGTTCCACAGTCACAACAGCCAAGTGAGATACTACTATCTTTCCCTTTTTAGTAGCCTATTGCTTTGCTTCTTCGGTTCTATGATGATGAGTGTAGTCAGTTCATATTTGAAGATATTGCACTGACAGAAGGTACCTGTATAATAAAGACATTCTCAGCAGACACAGCTTCACCGAGGCCTTTTAAGGGTGTGAAGTGTGCTACAACATTGAGCTACAAAATGGCTACCATGGAATTCACTGGTATACCCTATAAAGATATGATGACGTCACTTCGATTATTCGACGATTATCTACGTCAAGGGAAAAGATAAGGTCACATGGACGCGTCGAATCTTCAACTTTGCTGCTATTGAAGACCCGAAATTCTACGGGTTTCCTGTTCTCAATCGACTCAGGAAGATATATGAAAAAAGTGCTGTGTCTGTTTTATGTAAACGTAAAATTCGTTTTAAGTTGGATGTAAAATGAATTATTTTTTTTACCTCACAATCAGTGTATGATTTTTTTCACCCTGTTCCCACTCTGATAGTTATATAGTACGCAACTTTGCCCAGATCCCAGATACTATGTCTGTGGTCTTCTTCAAGAACAGGAGATATTATTTTAGACATTTTTGTTATTTGTCTTTGGAAGCGGACACGGTCACGCACCTCCTAATCTCATAAGCCAATCCCTGCTCCATGATGGGAGTAATCGCATTCAACCATTCTGTGTACTTCATTATGTTCCATGTTAATCTCCGCCTTCCTCTTCAAAATTAATGTCATTTGTGTGTCTTACACATCCTTCATACACACTGTCGGGATAGGTTTTTGTAAATAAGAGCAACAAAGACGCATCGTAATGAAGTTTTTCATTTATTCAGTTCTTACAGATACAGTTTCAATCTTAAGATACAATTCAGTTCTTGAGTTTAAAATTAGAATCTTTTTCACATAATTTATTTTTAACATTAATAAAATAAGAATTCACTTGTTGAAATGTTTAGAATTTTCAGATATAGTAGCAGTTACATGGATGAACCATAATAATTTCGATGGACTGTGAACGATGTACGCTTAAAAACTGATCTAACTTGGACGGCTAGCAGCAGGTGAAACTTAAAAAGTATTCTGCAATGAAATGCACATGGCACGTATTGTGCTAGATACGATATTTACATTTTCTGTCGTCTGACGTGCAATTGTGTACATGTTTTTTCATTAGTGTATATTGTGCGCGTCTGTATACTTACATATATTTTTAGCACGCGTGGTGTCCATATATATTTACATGTTGCTGTTGTGGTCTTCACGCCAGAGACTGGCTTGCTGCAACTCTCCATGCTACCCTATCATGTGCAAGCTTCTTCATATCGAAGTACCTAATGCAACTTACATCCTTCGAGAATCTTCTTACTGTATTCATCTATTGCTCTCCCTCTACGATTTTTACCCCCCACGCTTCCCTCCAGCACTAAATTAGTGAACCTCTGATGCCCCAGAATGTGTCCTACAAGACGGACCCCTTCTTCTATATAGGTTGTACCACAAATTTCTCTTCTCCCAAATTCTTTTCAGTGCCCCTTCATTTGTTACTCGATTTATCCATCTAATCTTCAGCTTTCTTCTGTAGCACCACTTGTAAAAAGCTTCTATTCTCTTCTTGTCTAAACTGTTTATCGTCCATGTTTCACTTCCATACATGGCTACACTATACACAAATACTTTCAGAAAAGGCTTCCTGACACTTAAATCTATACTCAATGTCAACAAATTTCTCTTCTTCAGAAATTCTTTCCTTGCCACTGCCAGTCTAAATTTTATATCCTCCCTACTTCGATCATTTTGCTACCCGTATAGCAAAACTCATCTACTACTTTCAGTGTCTCATTTCCTAATCTAGTTCCCTCAGCATCAACTGATTTAATTCGAATACATTCCATTATCCTGGTTTTGCTTTTGTTGATGTTCATCTTATATGCTCCTTTCAAGGTACTGTCTATTCTGTTCAACTGCTCTTCCAGGTACTTTGCTGTTTCTGACAGAATTATAGTGTCATCGGCAAACCTCAAAGATTTTATTCCTTCTCCATGGATTTTAAATCCTACTCGAAATTTTTCTTTTGTTTCCATTGCTGTTTGCTCAATATACAGAGAGAATAACATCAGGGATAGGCTAAAACCCTTTCTCACTCCCTTTTTTTACCACAGCTTCCCTTTCGTGCCCCTCGGCTCTTATAAGTGCCGTCTGGTACCTGTACAAATTGTAAATAGCCTTTCGCTCTCTGTATTTGACCCCTGCCACTTTTAGAATTTGAAGGAGAGTATTCCAGCCACATTGTCAAAAGCTTTCTCTAAGTCTACAAATGCTAGAAACGTGGGTTTGCATTTCCTTTATCTATCTTCTAAGATAAGTATTAGGGTCAGTATTGATTCACATGTTCCAACATTTTGACGTAACCCGAACTGATTCTCGCCAAGGTCGCCTTCTACCAGTTTTTCCATTCGTCTGTACAGAATTCGTGTTAGTATTTTGCAGCCGCGGCTTATTAAACTGTTAGTTCGGTGATTTTCACATCTATCAACATCTGCTTTCTTTGGGATTGGAATTATTATATTCTTCTTGAAGTCTGTGGGTATTTCGTCTGTCTCATACGTCTTGCTCACCAGATGGTAGAATTTTGTCATGGCTGGCTCTCCCAAGGCCGTCAGTAGTTCTAATGGAATGCTGTCTACTCCCGGGGCCTTGTTTCGACTCAGGTCTCTCAATGGTCTGTCAAACTCGTCACGCAATGTCATATCTCCCATTTCATCTTCATATACTTCCTCTTCCATTTCCATAATATTGCCCTCCAGTACATCGTCCTTGTATAGAACCTCTATGTACTCCTTACAACTTTTTGTTCTCCCTTCATTGCTTAGGACTGATTTTCATTAGAGCTCTTGATATTCATGCAACTAGTTCTCTTTTCTCCAAAGCTCTCTTTAACTTTCCTGTAGGCACAATTTATCTTTCCACTAGTGATATATGCCTCTATATCCCTAAATTTGTCTTCTAGCCATCCCTCCTTATCCAATTTGCCCTTCCTGTCGATCTCCTACATTTTTACAGTTTCTTCAGTTTTATTCTATAGTTCATAACCAATAAATTGTGGTCAGAGTCCACATGTGCCTCTGGAAATGTCTCACAGTTTAAACCCTAGTTCCTAAATCTTACCGTTATTTAATCTATCTGAAACCTTTCAATTTCTCCAGGCCTCTTCCACGTACACAACCTTCTTTCATGATTCTTAAACCAAGTGTTAGCTTTGATTAAATTATGCTCTGTGCAAAATTCCACTAGGAGGTTTCCTCTTTCATTCGTTAGCCCCATTCGATGTTCACCTATTGCTTTTACTTATCTTACTTTTCCTACTATTGAATTCCAGTCACCTATGACTATTAAATTTTCGTCTCCCGTCACTACCTGAGTGATTTCTTTTTTCTCATCATATATTTCTTCAATCTCTTCGTCATATGTGGAGCTAGTTGGCACATAAACTTGTACTACTGTGGTAGGCGTGGGCTTCGTGTCTGCCTTGGCTACAATAATGTGTTCACTATGCTCTTTGTAGTAGCTTACCTGCACTCCTATTTTTTATTCATTATTAAATCTGCTCCTGCATTACCCCTACTTGATTCTGTACTTATAACCCTGTCTTCATTTGACCAAAAGTCTTCGTCCTCCTGCAACCGAACTTCACAAGTTCCTACTGTATCTAACTTTAACCTGTCCATTTCCCCTTTTAAATTTTGTAACCAACCTGCTCGATTAAGGGATATGACATTCCAAGCACCTTTCCGTAGAACGCCAGTTTTGTTTCTCCTGATAAAACGACGTCCTCCTGTGTAGTCTCTGCCCAGAGATCCAAATGGGGGACTATTTTACGTCCGGAATATTTTACCCAAGAGGACGCTGTCATCATTTAACCATACAGTACAGCTGCATGACCTCGGGAAAAATTATGGACGTAGTTTCCCATGCTTTCAGCCCTTTGCAGTAGCAGCACAGCAAGGCCGTTTTGGTTAATGTTACAAGGCCCGATCAGTCAATCATCCAGACTGTTGCCCCTGCAGCCGGCCGGAGTGGCCGAGCGATTCTAGGCGCTACAGTCTGGAACCGGGAGACCGCTACGGTCCTTGGTTCGAATCCTGCCTCGGGCATGGACGTGTGTGATGTCCTTAGGTTAGTTAGGTTTAAGTAGTTCTAAGTTCTAGGGGACTGATGACCTCAGATGTTAAGTCCCATAGTGCTTAGAGCGATTTGAACCATTTTGTTGCCCCTGCAGTTACAGAAAAGGTTGTCGTCCCTCTTCAGGAACCACTCGTTTGTCTTCTCAACAGATACCCCTCCATTGTGGTTGCACCAACGGTATGGCTATCTGTATCGCTGAGGCACGCGAGCCTCCCTACCAATGGCAAGGTCAATGGTTCATTGAGGGGGGGGGGGCGGGGGACATATTTACATATGTGTACATAATACACAACCTATGCAAGCACACATAGTGTGCATAAATAAATATTTACATGACCACACACATACACAGTTTCTTATACTATGATAAAAGGGTTTTACTATTTGGTCATATTTACACCCAGTCTCATCCTCTTCCTCTCACTCAGTCGGGATATCTCACCCCTTCTCTAGGAACAAGAGAATAATGTGAGTACGGGAGTGTTTCAATCCTGTCGTCACAAATGACACTTTTGTCGTTATAAGGTGACAGGCTGACTTTAGATTGCAGCACAGTATACACCTCATATCCTCTCAATCTAACACTATTTTGGTGCACCATGTGCTGTGGCTGCAGTGGAGCACCAAGGACGCCACTGCACAGGCACTGGCATCAATAGAGAGGGCTCTCGCCGCTACACTGTAAGCAATGCGCGCAAATGGACAATGCATCTGAACTCTCTTCTCAAGCAAAGGGTGTTAAACAGTCATTCTAAATAAAAATGAATCTGGTCTTGTAAGGTAGCTAGTATTAGGTGCGGATTGTAACAAATTAATTAGAAATGCTGCTGTCACGTAACAAGAATGCATGAATTAATGAAAGTGAAAGTCTGGGATCTATTCTAGAAAGACAAAACAGCTGATCCCTTTCTCATGCTACATATAATTTATCAACGGTGCTTTCAGGGGTCAAGTGATGCACAACAATCATATTCAATTACTTTCAACACTCAATAACAAAATATTTAACTCTTGGACGTATTAAATAGCAATTATTAAATCGTTATCTCTACAAATGAAAATGTTATCACTGGTAAGAATGATCAAAAGTCTTCATCTATTAAATTTACTTCTGTGATGTCATAGCTGGTCAATGTACTAGGTTGGTGGAGAATAAATTTACCTTTTAAACCAATGAAAAAACACTCATGTACTCAATGTGAGGGTAGGTTAGTATCCTAGCTTTTGATATTCAATGGTCAAAGTGTACGCAGGTTGGAGTGAGCAAAATCTCGACTCAACATTTACTGTGGCTTAATGCGCAATGGTACTTTACCAATCGGGATATGCAATGGTGTTGTCTCTGTGCTGGATCTAAAACGCCAATTCCTTACTATGCCCTTAACTGGAGTCACTCAGTCTCAACTTTCCTGCATTCCGTAGAATGTTAATGTTTCCCCCCTAGATGAAATAATGGCTATTGCACACTCGCAAAGGGTTAGAGCGACGTGCACAACTTCAGTGGCCTCAAAAATTCCCGCAGGAATAATTAACTACCTCTTTGCTATCTGTCGCCACTATACGTGAATCATACCGTCCACAATTCGCAGATGCAAGTCTCTCAATGCCCTCGCTATTTTCCACACACTTGTGCAGTCTGCTGCGAGGTGAGAGAGATCTCGAAAATTTTAGTTCTCAAAATGCTTTTATATAATGGAGATCTCCCCACCATGTCACGTTTGCATCACCCAGTAAGGCTTCAGCTAACCGCCATCTCCTTAGAAGTGAATTTTTATTTTTCATGCCGGGTCGCCGCTAGCCCTGTTAAAGCTGTGCAGCCACTTACCCTCGGTCCCGGCTGTATTTGCGTTAATAGGAATAATTTATTGTCCTGGCGTTATCCCTTCCTGCACAGAAGCTCGGCACTCTTTTTTTAAGTGGGGTTTTCCAATGCCATTCATTAACCACTTGCTTGGTTCGTCTCCAAACTTTAACTTATTTATGCATACCCCTGTCCTTATATTGGTAGATATTGTTATGTTAGTTTTCGGTACCTGAGATCACTGCAATTGCTTTTTGTTGATAATATAGTTTTCTGGGGATCTCATACTGTGTCATACTGTCATTGTGGACTGAGCTGATATAAGGTCCATAAGGGCCGGATGCCTTTACAACACAACGCACACCCTTAGACCGCCTCTTGGTGGCACCTTCCAATTTGCAATATGCATAAAAAATAGTTCAAATGGCTCTGAGCACTATGGGACTTAACGTCTGAGGTCATCAGTCCCCTAGAACTTAGAACTACTTAAACCTAACTAACCTAAGGACATCACACACATCCATGCCCGAGGCAGGATTCGAACCTGCGACCGTAGCGGTCGCGCGGTTCCAGCTGTAGCGCCTAGAACCGCTCGGCCACACCGGCCGGCTGCAATGTGCATACTTTTTTGCTCGCAGACCTACAAATTCCATAGTCGGAAATCCATTCAGCTCGTCCTTCATAAGGTCAGTAACCTTCTTGTTGCATACAATACCGTAAGGATTATCGGCCGTGTATGTGGACATGTCGAATTCATTACCATGGTACCTCATTACTACATGTGGATTTCAGTTGTTCACCCAATAGATGAAGCCATCTATATCCATATACAGTAATTTAATATCAGCGAAATGCGGCTTCGCAAACTCATAATGATGATGATCATATAATGTCGAGTTTGGATAGGTCTAATATGCACATCCCTCCATAGATACGTTTTCGTGAATTCTACTGCAACCTTCGCCATTTCCACACAACCAGGTTCTCATTGAACAACGCCCATCTCATTATGTTATAATCAAAATTTCACGCTGTTCCATCAAATTCTTCATTGGTTTACCGAAAATTGAATTGTTCATTCATTTAAAAAAATATTTTCCAAAGGCACACGTCACGGAAGCACTCTGGGTCGTATACAGTGCCGTGTACTTCAACCAGGGGGACTGCTTGACGGAGAGAGCCCGAGTGATTCTGACCAGCTGTATCCCCAATATAAGATACTGTCAGAAATTACCATAGTTGTCGTCAGTTTTTCGCAGAACTGGTTGCTCTGGGCACAGCGGCAAATCTGAGTACGCATCATGCAAACTAATAGGATGTGTGAGTTCTGCCTCTACCACATACCAGACATCAGAATTAGCCACCATACCCTCGATTTTTCTACCTAACCCTTGCATTCGTTTGTAGGCACCACTCAAAACTCCCCAATCGCCAGCGATTGTTGCATGGCATGCCTGTGTAAGTTATTGACATCCAAGTGCATTATGTAACCTGAATCAAGGACTGTTTTGAATCTGTCACCCTACGTGGGTTACGTGTCCTAGTGTGCTTACGGACACATTGGCAAAGTCTCCAACGGATCCCTTGCTCGAAGTAAAGAAGCATGTTATCATCAGTCGGTAGTTTGATGCTGCACTTCATTTTCTCGAGCCAAGCGTCCTAGGACAACCCAGGTGCTGTGTAATAAAAGGCGGGATTCAGATAATATTTGCCCATGCACAGACGCTGAAATTTCACGAAAACATCTGCAAGTAAGCACACGTCTGCGTCTATGTAAGTCTGTGCATACTCTCCTGAAGTGGAGATGTTGAATTCCTGCCAGACATTCACAGCTTGCTCACATGACATTCTGCATCAGAAATAGAATCGCCTGTAAGGTTGCAGGAGAATGCAGTTAAATCGGGTAGCACGGTTTAGTAAAACTTTGTACACTGTCCAGATACTTGTATGGGGGAACCCGCTTTCTACTCGCTAACTGAAACTTTTCCTCGTCGCGAAATGCACCTCGAGTGATATGTATGTCCTCTCTAGGTAGAGTTTCAGCGAGTTTCTGGAGCGGTGTCTGCATGTGTATAACGTAGCGAGTAAAGGAAGCGAAGCGTAATCCTTTGCATCATTCGTTTGGAGAATGAAATGTATTTCTCGACGCTCTCAGATAGGACACTGACCTGATTTTTCTCCAAGCCAAAATTAGGCATCTGTTCAACAGGAAAGTGAGCGTCGTACATGCGTTTATTATGGAAGGAAACGGGTATGTGCCTTGGTAGCTAATACTACAGATTGAACGTATTGTGAGCTGCAAAACGGAACTTCCCCGTAACGTGGCAGTGGTCCATACGAGGAGTTTCCGCTTTTCTAGCTAACGGCAGCCCATAAATATGACAGTCAGCTGCGTTATTGTACAAATATTCATTCTCCTTCGATTTCGTCGTGGGAAAGTTGTCGCTGTACAGCTTATCAACCTCCTATGAAAGTTTCTTAAGCTCGCTGAGAAGCCAAACCTCAGCATTATCCCTGACGTAAGATTTGTAGCGCTTAGGACGACTCAATTTGGAACGCAACCACATGTGGTATGTGTTTTTCTCTGAAGGTAGTATGTTAGGCTGTATGGTCACCTTCACAGTGGGTCACAGGAGCGAAGAGACTTGCAAAGTTCGGCGTACACCACAAAAGGTCATCGCTGCTAATGGTAAGTATTGGTCCACTTTATGAATTTGTTTTCATCAATAGGCATAACAAGACGTACCAGGTCCTTGGAAGTGAATCTTCTTGATGCTTTGCTAAAGACTCGCTTGTCTAAAAGGCACTTTACGCAGATATGCTGTTTATGTTCATGTTTATTCATCTGGGAGGCAAGAAGGCAGGACATGTCTTTGATCCAAATATAATGATAATTGCCCTTCTCCTTATTTTTCTCATCAGAGAAAAGCAGCATGCTTACTTGCAGCTTACGCTCACTGGCAAATTTTGAGAAATCGAGGGGCCGACGACTATACGCATGTTTTACTCATCTGACTTGCATTTCTCCAGGTCATAAACCTGAACCAATATGCCGGTATTCTGAACATAAAGTTTCGCTATGTCTTCAATCTTCATGGGGAAACTCAATGCCATCAAAGTAATAACCTTTATGAATATCAAGGTATCTACCATATCGAGAAATGAGCTGCGTTTTTTTTTCTCGTAATTTCTCTCGCTAGCCAGAAATGAGCATGGAAAACAAGTCTGATCCTTTTTATTTTCGATATTATGCGTGCCTGTTTGGCTGTAATACCTTTAGGGAGTTCGATATAGCCAGACCCTCCATTTACCAGATCACAGACATGCGTATGGATGTCTAGGTGGAGTATTCGGCTGAGTGCTTTAGCGCACCCTCCCACTTCGATCGAGGAAAATCGGGGAAAGATAGTTGTTTCTTCAACACCTCCGGTACCCGTGCCACTGCATACCACATGCATTGTGGTGCAGTAGAGAAAGAGTAATGAGAAACAAGTACATCTTTTCAGACGTCGCCTCTTGCTGCTGCTGCAAGGAAAGAAATAACGCAGAATATTATTATTTGTAAGTAGTATGTGTACATGTATATAAATTACCTATTTCGCTTTGGCTCTGTCCCATATCCCTCAGGACATCAAAACCTCCTCATGCCGACAAAGGTCTCTCTACATCTCCTTCACCTACTGCGATATTTCCTCCTCAACTGAATTGGGGAAGGCCCTTCTGCACATCTCACTGTTATCACCTAAAACCATATATTATCCTTTTAATAATAAAAACATGTACACTTGCAAAAAAACCACGAGAAAGAAATATTTTTTAGAACATGCCCTTACAGGAGATTTGCGATGGCTCCTGCTTATCCTTGACACATATCTTTCCCTGTTTCTCTTCTTATGCCAGGAAATCTTTTGCAATAACAACAAAGAATGTGCACCATATTACATATAGAGTGAAATGTAAAGGATGAGCCAGACAATAGGGGATTTTACTTTATTGTATGTGCTTCCAAACGGTAACTTAATTTTTCCATTGCGGCCAAGCCACGGTCGGCAGTGTTAGCTGCCTGTAAATTCTTTCCTCCCACGGTCTAGCAACAGGAAGTCACCACCGAGGAAGGGTACCTTGGCCACGCGCCTCTCTCATGTGCTTACGAGGTAACCCCGCCCCAGGCGTCGCCTAGCAGGCAACGCTCTGGAAGGTTCCATGCCGCCCGCACGGTTTGCTCGGTCCTGACCAATCAGGGCGGAGGAAGCCGCGTGGTGCGTCGAATATACCCGGCCGCCCGTCGCCGGGCCCACTCTCTTGTATTCTTGCTGATCCGCGAGTCGGATGCGCGCCCTGTAGCATTGAACATCTCCCGCTTCTACCGGTGCTGCGGCACTGTGGACTTAGGTTTGGCAGACAACTACTTTCGTTAGCTTCGTGAACTGTGTCTCGCTAAATTCTACGCTCTGGCCCACCCTCACCTCCCTAGGCCTATGTAACCCCTTTCAATATGCTTTCGCCAATACATGGCCTTTATCTAAAAATTAGCCTATTCATTCCATAACGCCCACCGCCTGCCCATACGCCCATCCTGTACAGAGATTTTCGTCAAACAGTAAAATATTGCATATACGAATTACTATGAAGGAGAAAAATACACATACTACTTACAATTTTGTTGCTGCTACTGCTTCTGCTGCTGCTGCTGCTGTGGCTGAATTTCACCAGCCAGCTCACAAATTACATATTGGACATGTACTGAAACAATTAGACCACATGTATTCAATATTGAAAAATTGTTATTCAAAGAAAAAATGTTATAGTTGTCGGTTTTTATTTTCAAATTCGCGTAAAACCGAAAGACTCATTGAGCGTCCACAAAATAACAGCAACATATGACATATACAAATAATAACAAAAATATTTATGTTACTTATGATGCTGCTGCTGTTGCTGCCGTTGTAACTTCTCTGCCTCCAACTCATCGACAGTTTGGTGGATATATGCTCAAAAATTATGATGGAATGTATTTAATTCCACTACTATGAAATTATTAGTGGAAGAAAAAGTTACAGATGCCGATTTGAATATTAACTTACGAGGTAATTCCCATGCCTGTGACTGCCTTGGACATTTACTGTCACTGGCATTGCCGCTGCTATTGCCTGATTCCATTGCAGAATGCTTCGTGTGCATAGAGAGAAGACCATGACGAAGCAAACAGACTAGAAACACGAGACGGGGGAGTGAAATCGAGCTGATCCAACTATGAATGATAGCAGAATGAGGCTGGCGGTGGAGAAAGTACGGTTTTTATAGACTCAAGCTCTTCCATCTAATTACGTAGGAACCAATCACATCGCAGTATTTGGGGATACTTTAGTTAACAGGTTTGGACAGGTTGGTTCACGCATGTACAAACAGAAAGTAGACACTTGAGGTCGCAAAGGATGCCGCCACGATTAAAGGGGGTGACCTGGCGGCTGGTTGTCCACAAAAAATGAGCGTAATATTCTTGGATACCATGGTCAACAGGCTTGGACAGGTTGGTCGGAATTCCCCCAAGCAGAGGCATGCGACAGGAAGTAGTCAGCTGAGGCGTGCTGATACCTCGAGACGTCTGGTGGTCCTTCATCGGGCAGTGCGGCAGCCGACAGCTGTCACAGGCCTGAGTGCGCGTAGTGAGGCGGTTTGATTAGCTCAGATACCAGTGCATGGTGCAGCCTGGTGATTGCCAGACATGTTAAGCGCAATCCGTGACAGTGAAATTACGTGCGGTGAGTGCTCTGCGATAGTATTCTTTGCGCAATTGGAATAAAAAGGTGTTGCAGTTGTTTAAATATTCCAAACACTGTAATTAATTTCCTGTCAAATTTTTTTTAAATAAACAATATTCCACATCCTGAAATAGATTTCCAGCCAGTCAGTCAATATTTCCGGAAGGGAGCAGTATCCATAGAGGAGAACTCTCCCACACAAAAAGATATCGATTAAATTAATTAATCATTCAATTTGATAGTGTGGAACAAGGGCTGTTCGAAAAACTCGGGCCTGACATGAAGCAGCTCGTGTTCAATGACAGAATACCAACAATATTTTTCGATCAATTTCATTAATTAGTCAATTACTTTGATATCAAAAGTGGTGACATGGTAAAGAACTACAGGTCAAGGGGTGGTGACAAGGAAAGTGCACCAGAAACCCCCTTCAAAAGTGTATAAAATTCAAAAAGTGCGCTCATGTCGCAGGGAGGGGGCGGGGGGAATGGGAGCGGAGAGAGGGGAGTAGGGTGTAAGGGAGGGACTGAGCTTTTCCTGTCAATTGCTAATAGGGTACCACCAAAAATAAGGAAAAAGAAACTACCCCATGTCCTTCCTCTACAGCAGCTCAGAACAGACTGAATATTATTCTTGCCAATTTCCAGATGGGGGAGTGTGGAGTGGGGAAGGGAAGGGAGGACGACAGGATTTCCTAGGAGAGGGAGGGGGTTGTTAATTGATCAATTTAAATAATTAGCCAATTAATTTGGTATCAAGAGTGTGCTTGTATTGGCGAAGGGGAGGGGAACGACTGGGGATTTGTCAGAGGGGCGGGTGAGGAGAAGGGGGAGTCGGAGGGATGGGGAGTTTCTTAGAAGGATGGATTATCCACAGGCGGACATAAATCAACCCACAGTGTGTCATAAATCAATCAGCATAACTATACGTTCCCCTCCCCCGTCCCCTCTGAAAGTATTCTTGTCCTGAATGTATGCAACTCACATATACAAAATTTGCTCATTTCAGCTTTGCCCTACTTCTATTTTGGATGAAAAAACAGACGTTTCAGACAAGTCACAGTGCTCTGTTGTTGTGAGGCTGAAGGACTGCAAAGGCAACCTTCAAGAACACTTTCTTGGTTATCATAAGTTAGAGCTGCTGCTGCTTTATTCACTGCGCTGAGTGGTGTGTTTCAGAGTTATGATATGGGGAGCAAACTGGTGCCACTACCTGTGATGGTACTCCCGTTCTCAAAGGAGAATTAAATGGCCTGCAAGCTAAGGTCCGTGAAATTGCCCCAGAAGCTCTTCACTCACTGTTTTGCACATCGTTTAGATTTAGTTTTTTATCAGAGCTGCTCTCGTATAAAACAAGTAAGGTTTCTTCGTGATGCTTCAGTGTATTCCTGCTGTCTTGCACCAGTCTTCCAAACGCACAGCAGTTGTGAATACTACTTTTAGTAAACGTATTCCTTCGACTGGTGAAATGAGATGGAACTTTAATGTCAGAATAATATCTGCCGTTCACGAAAAACCATCAGCGGCTAATTGAGGTTTAAATGAAACTCCCTACTATAGTGCAACGACTACAAGAGTAGTCTGTGGTTTCAATTATAGTCTACCTGATTTTGATTGCTGTTTTCGTCTCTCTGTTTTTCAAAGTATATCGGTACTGGATGAACTGCTTTTCAACATTCATCAGGAAAAAACAGGGATGGACAGTTTTTGCAATATTGTTTTCTCAGAGATTACAGCTTAAATGAAAAACTTAGGAGAGGAAGATAATTGACTTGAGTTTTTAAATTACAAGAAACGCTCGATCAATTCTCAACCTGAAGCTTCCAGCAATGGAGCTGAAATTTAGGCTGAATACAGTGTCAATCCATTGACGTCAGAAGACCAACTGATGTACTTCAATCTGCTGGATAATACTGTAACAAAACCGGAAACAATGTGAGACTTGAGTTACTTTTACCTTATAAAATGTTAAGATAACTTACTTGAATGCAGACGGCTGGTGTCGTCGACTACCAGTGATATTTCGACAGGTGACTACCTCGTCACTTTCATGGCAAAACTACAACACGGAAGCGCTATTGCTGAATATTATCTTGATACCGGTCATCCTACGCAGTAGAACAGCGTGGGGATTATAGCATGGACTTCCAGTTACTGGGATACTATTATTATGGAATCAGTTGAGATTAAACTAGCAAGTAAGATTGTTAATAGAGATGGAGGTGTTTGCAAATTCTGCTTTGAATCCTGCTCTCTCTCTTGTTAAAAACAGAGGGATATAGTCAGGAATTGTTCTGCAAAACAAGGTTTCGAATTCACTGCACAGCGATTACTTTCTGCTGATTTGCCTTGAAGAAGCCGGGGTGGTCACCTGTCGAAATTTCGGCGATTGTCGATGACGTCAGCCGGCTCCATTCTTGTAACCTACATGGAATCTGCAAACAAAATGTTCAGATTGTAGTAAACTGTTCCATTATATTAGGAGACACTTGTCGGCTAGCTAGCGAGGTGGCGCAATGGTTAGCACACTTTACTCGCATTCGGAAGGAAGACGGTCCAAACCTTCTTGCGGCCTGATTTAAGTGTTTCGTAATTTCTCTAAATCGCTTCAGGCAAATGCCGGGATGGTTCCCTTGAAAGGGGACGGCCAATTTCCTTAACCATCCTTCCCTAATCCAAGCCTCTACTCCGTCTGTAATGACCTCGTTGTCGGCGGGTCCGTAAACACTAATCTCCTCCTGCCTCCTGCTTCTCAGTTCGTCAGATACGCTCAGCATCTCCCTGTAGACGGTGTACATTTATTATTATAATCGTTTGGTGCGCTCTTCAGTCACCTGCAGTTGCGTGTAGGAGTGGAGACTGTATGTTCTTTCCAGCATGAAGAAAAGTATCGCTACGCCAGTCTGACGAATAAAATGGACAAAATTCTCTCAAAAGTTTTCAATTTTTTTTGTCTAATTGCTACCATTCCCGCAACAAGTACTTCATTTGAAAGGAGTTTCTCTTGTCTTGAGGAGGTAAAAACGTATTTGAGGAACAATATGGCCCAGAATAGCTTATTAGGTCTTGCTTGTAGCCCAATTGAAATATCAGTACTGCGAATGAATACCTTGAAGCCGAGACACATGATACGACAATGTCTTCAAACGATTCGAGAAGAAGAAGTATCGCCAAGTTAACATCTGTTACAAGTAACCACCCCTAAACGCCTAATTTACCAGTTCGTTTTCAATTAATAGTGAGTGTTATTGTTACTATTTTCATTATTAGAAGTAGTATTAGTAGTAGTAGCTCCAGTCCACCTAGCATTCCATTAGAAATGCTAGATATGCTTATATTAAAAGGGAAGGAAATGGTATTTTCCAATAATTTTCCTGAGCTCCCCGGAATTTTGTCCCATGACCCGCCACTGCCACTGACCTCATTTTTCATTTGAATAACCACTTTTAGTAACAGTAAAATAACAGTTAATACGTGAGTTGTCTGCCTGTTACAATGATCTGTGAGCAGTGTCTAAAAGATTGGAGTATAGAATATGTATATTGAAATGTGAATGTAATTTCTGCAATGTATTTAGTGTACCAGGATTATAAGTGGTACATACATTAAGTGTGTTAAACGTGATTTTGTAGGCGTATGTTTGTAAAATACGTTGTTAGCAGTTTGTGGTTTTGTTTGACACGTGATTCGTATGTTCATTTAAAAAGCCGCTGTAATTGCTATTGAAATTTTATTACCTATTTCATAGCGTCTCACATCAAGAAAGCCTGTACACTACCTACGCAAACTGCTTCTGCACTGCGATGTCTATAGAAGACAACAGGTGGGTGGAAAGTTACAAAAATTCAGTGTTCTGTTCTGGTGCAGTACACTGCAAACAGATCCATCATACGTCTGGCATTTCCAGTACAAATGGGATCACTGACATGCTTTTTGATATAACACAGTGGATGGAATGAATACATAGAGCGTATATTGCACTGGACACTGACCTGTCAGTACATTCCCTTGCTACATGTATTCATTAATTCAGCCTCGTGGATATCTCCATTTATATCACTCTACATGGCAACCGTGGTGGGAAATGTTTGAAGAAGAGAAGTGTATTTGAGCACGTGAGGCTTATAATTGTTAGTAACGGTAGTAACAGCAAAACTGAAATGTTCTTGGACTGTGATTGGGCTGTGCTTGAACTGTGAAGGACTGTGGTTGAACTTTGTATGAATAGTGAATGACTGTTGTAAAATTGTGATTTAACTGTTGGGGCTTGATCTACGAACAATTTATCATTACGTCACTGCGAGTACAGAGTATTTAAAACAGGCTAAAGGCTGAGTTTCATATCAGGCTATGCTAAACTGTGTTAAAACAACATTCGTTTAAGGAGTCCATGGATTATATAAGCGTTAGTGAGACGAAGATTTCATTATACAATGACACAATGGAATGCGGAAGGCAGTGCATCATGAGAAGCAGCCAATGCTAGGACGAAGATTAGCGACTTGGAGCAGTGAACGAGACACATTAGCTAACCGAACAGGATATTCTAGCAGCCATGGTACCAGTATATCTCATCAGCAGCAAAGCAACCAGCAGCAGTGTGGGAATCTATCAGTGGGAGCATGCATGTTAATGGTGATGAGAGCCAGTGTTGAACCTGCATGAGGTAGGTTAATGCATGTTTTGGCTGATAGCAGGAGCTGTGTGAATTCGGAGTTGTCAAGGCCTATATTGCAGTAGTTACTGTATTGAGAACTGACCGTTTAAATTTTGTAGGTTTTTAAATGTATAACATGGCTAGCAGAATAGCAATGGGATATCCTCTCTCAAATAGGGAGTGAGTGCAAATTGGTAACAGTAGCGACAACACTTCATTTCAGATCAAGATGACAAGTAGTGAGGCTACGTTTAATGTTTGTGAAAATGTAAATTCCGTTATAAGAGAATGTGCTGAAAGCGGAGATATTGCGGGGCCTGACTGCCCTGACATGGTGCACAATTGAAAAAAGACACCAGTGACATTGAATCTGATGCTGAAATTTCAAATGAACAGATAGAATACTTAACAGATTAAGTCTTGGCACATTATCAGCTGACATTTTGCCAAATGAGTGTAATAACGAAGAAGGGACAAAATCAGTTTCATATACTAATGTAAATAATGAATCATTTGGCACAAAATTTGAAACTAAAAATTAAAAGCAAATTAAATGCATGGTAAGAGGAACTAAAATAAACAGAAGATTTAGTAAAAAGGTTAATGAAGGGAAAGATGAAAGTAAGAGCAGCTCCAGGTCACGTGATCAAAAGGTTACGAAATTTGAAGTTGAAACAGACAAAAATTATCAAAAGAATATGTGCAGAGACAAAATAATGGTTTCAAAAGTGAAGTGAGCTTCGGTATAAAATGTAAGAGAGATCGTACGAAGAAATCAAAAACTGCAAGAAGCACCTTAAGCAATAAGATGTTTGCGTTTATCAAATAAACGGAAGGGTTTGTAAAATCGATACAACACAAATTGACGAAAGTAAGACACGTAAAGGGTGACGCCAACAGCCGAAAACTAAAATAGAATCTATTACGAATGAAGAAGATAAACATGGTAGTAAAATTACAAATGTAGAATAGAAACCTAAAGAGAACAAAAAGGTGATTCACGTTAATTTGAAAGAAATCGAGGGAAGACTAGAAAAAGCAGTGACATACCCAGAAAACAACAGGTGGGTGGATAATTACACAACCGCAGCATTCTACTTCGATACAGCACAGCACAAATCGACCACTCACATATGCATTTCCAGTACAAAAGGGAGATATCAAACAATATCTGTGGGTAGTTGACAGGTCCGTAAATAGAAAAGCGAGATTCGGCGTTAAAATTAAACACACACTTTGCCCTAAAAACTAGACTATCCATTTTAAATAAAAATAGCCTATGAAGAAACCATAGAGCTCAGACATATGGATAGCATTGTTTGGTATATCTATATATCCTTATGCTATATCTGTGTATTCTTCTTTAATCTCATTCCTCGTGCTCTCATCGTTATGTCAGAGCGGAAGTATATTGTTCCTTGTCGACTTCATTGCTAAAGAGAATAAGAAAACCAGAATGGGTTGACTTGTATGTATTTGGCCAGACACGACCGTAAAAAGCTGTACATATCCCTCTAAAGCTGGATACCTGGCAACGCTACATCTGTGGTGACACAGAGGCGTGAATGTACATTGTGGGTTACATTTAGCTGCTGGACGTACTCATTAAATCAATGTCGTGTGTATTTTATTTATATCATTGTAATGCCTTTCTTGAAACACACGTGACACTCGTTTAAACAGGCGCCCTTTAAAACAGTTGACAGAACTTTCTTTTTCGGATTTGCTTGACATTCTTGAGGTCCAGTTCTGTGCAACAAAAACAGTGAAGTTTTCTCGAATTTAACATTTCTTTGTAATTTTCACAAAATCCCAACAATTGCTGCCCAATAACGCATCTGTCCGTATCATCAATGGTACGTTTTTGGTGTGCGTTTTGCTTCTATATACTCGTATCCCGGTCAGCTGAGTTTTGTTCCCTTCTATTGTCATTTACATAGCTCATATTAAATATTTATCTTGCACGTTCCGTTAACTTTCCCATAAGAACTGCCATTCCATTCCCCTTACCAATGTCATTAAATTTATTGACATCAACATTAAACGTTTTCCACTTCACTTTCCATGATTACGTTGCGTCGAAACAGCTGGCATTACTTTGAACCGGAACATGACTGTATGTAGTCACATGACCAAGTTATTAACTGCTACGGCTTGGTCTACGATTCGCTTTGTTCAGTAATACCTGTTTCATCCGGATAGTTTTCTGATCTATCTCTTATTCATTCCTTCCTTCGTCCTATGATAGTTAAGATGCATCCAGTTTTAATGCTCTGTTTATGATTGGTTGTGTCGTTCTCCTTCGTTTATTCATTGCTTGTCTTGAGAATAAATGTCGATTAGCTTATCGCTACAAATAACGTCCAGAAAATACTAATCTTCTATCCTTTTCTTTTTTCTTTAACAATAACAGGTAAATACAGTGATTTTTCGCACTGTATTCGTTCCTGTTCGTGTGACAAGTTCGCCTTCTATCTTGCCATTAACGATAACAACTACAGTAAAATAGAATGTGAGTTGTCTCTGTTTCGCGTGAGATATTACAACACACATATTACTTTCTAAGTCAAGTTGAAACCCTAATGATATTTATGTTATCTAATCTGGTCTTGTCTTCGTGTCTGGGTGTAGTCTATTGCCACCAGAGCTGCCTTTTCTTTCTCATTTTAAGAGGAGAGGTAATTAACAGGAATGGTATTCATGTTTTAGGAGCCACCTGTTGAATTTGAACTCGTAGCCGAAGCTGGAGAGAGCTCTTCGTTTAAATGTGATCAAAGTTGGAAGATAAATTATCGCAAGGTGGCAGTGGAAATCACAATTGCCGCAGAAAGTGTTTGCTATTGAATCAACTATTATATGAGAGTTATACACACCGTTACAAGACTGTATGGAACTTATCATGTAATTATGGTGTCTGAAGTCCGTCCCAAAGGAAATGGGGTACGTACGAGTCGCACTGCTTGTGGCAGATAATCAAATCGTGAAAGATGTTTGGCATGTTAAGATATGGTTCGTCGTACAGATAAGCATTTGAGTCTTCGAATCAATAAAGTAATTTTAGTGTCTCAAAAGTAGTATTTTAAAGGCATACAGCAACTACTGAAGGAGCCAGAATACTATGTAACATCGAATCAGCCGAGCATTAGATATAGCCCTTACGCAAAGGGCGCTCCGCTTCTTCGGTCTGACTGCTCAGTTTTCTGTAACACTGTACTGTAGAGCTATAATGGATAGATTTGTGAGTTATATAGCCCATAAGTCTCTGCTCTACGAACTAAATTGCTGAAGTGCCAAATTACGTTTTGTCCACGCTAGTAAAATACCTGTGTATCAACGTAACGTGAATAAATTTTATTGCCTCTGAATTAAAGCAATAACAGTAAAAATACACGAAGACTGAACATGTGAGTCGTGGACCTACTAACTAGACTATGGAAGAACAATCCAGATAGTCCGTACTTCTTAAAAAAGTTGTTAGCTACAGAGTAGTTATGTGTCTGCATAGCAGTTCGGAAACTATATCCAATTGAAAGCAGGCAGGTTTCAGAAGCACGTTGCGAGGAGGACGTAAGCACTCTTCACTCAGTAAATATTCTGCCAAGGTGCACCCGCCCACGCACAGTGAAGGCACTCTGGCCTCCATATGGCGGGAG
This sequence comes from Schistocerca americana, assembly GCF_021461395.2. NCBI lineage: Eukaryota > Metazoa > Arthropoda > Insecta > Orthoptera > Acrididae > Schistocerca > Schistocerca americana. The sequence continues at coordinate 376,815,128 of NC_060130.1, read as the reverse complement.
AACCTAAGCTGCCGGTAGCACTGCCTCACGTAAGTTTCCGTACAGCGAAACCTCTTTAATTTAATTGTATAGATACTGTCTGTGACGGAATCGTCGTTCCTGTCCGGGCGAGACACGGGCGTGGTCTGTGTGGAACTTGTACTGTTTGAAATTAAGACGAGTATGTGTTTTCCTTCCAACACAGTTTACAAAATTCGTTGACATTTACCCGCGAGAACACAAGATTTTGTTCGTAGAAAAAGCAGACAGAGAGTAAAAAGTAGTTCCAGTAGTACTTGCATTCTCGAGGTTCCCTACAAACGTCATTATTTGTATGGATAATAATAATAATAATTTCGTGTGGCTCAATGGACGCCACTTCTGCGACTTTCTTGTCCCTAACCTACCCAAGTTATCCAACCAGGGATAGAGGGACTGTAGTTTAACGTGGAATCCTAACTAAATGTTGTTTATGGCTACTCCCCACGTCGTTGAGAAGTCAAAGCTAGGTTAAAACGGTAGAGTGAAAATTCCATTGTGCGAGCGAGATTACTAGCCGTGGTCTCACGGTTTCCAGTCAAGCGTCTTACCACTAGACTACCAGCCCCAAGATGTATATAGATAATTCTTTCATAGGTTTGAATAAGTGAGCTTGCGAGAATCAAATTAGCTGTATCATTTGATCGCAGTGACTTGTCAGCTTAAATTATTTAAGCTGCCAAAGAACCACAGACTTTAGTATTTGACATAAGTTTGAGCTTGTTACCTCTAACCGTTCCTGAGAGAAAGCGGTCTTCACAGACGTGCAGACAAACAGAGGGACAATAAACGGCTAAATAAAAATAACTTTTTATTAGTACTTCTCGAATTTTCCCTTTACATGTACTGTGAAACTTTGCTTCTTGCAAAATTGTATGATTCTGTTTCAACGAGAAGTTCCATGTAGATTCTGATATGTGAGTTTGCGATTACGAAAATACGCGACACAAATTACCGTATCTTTTGGTTGCACTGACGTATAAGGCTTAAATGTCTTACACCGCCACGGGACCGTAAACCTCAGTACCTGGCATACATGTCAGCTTGATATCTGTACCCATACCTGAGATAAATAGGTTTTAACAGATGGACAGCCAGCCAGCCAGGCGGAAAAGAAGTAGTAAAATATTTTTTAATGTTATATAATTATAAATTACCAGTTTTTAGTTTTTTCCTTTACTTGAATTGAAAAACTTTGCTTATTGCCAAATTTTATGATTCTTGGTGATCGGGAAATACCCTAGAGGTTCTGACAAGAGGGTTTGCAAATACAGAACTATATGGCCTAAACGGCCATACGTTTCGACTGCATTGACTTAGAAGCTTAAACGTTTCACACCGACAAGAGCTCGCACACCTTCGTATGTGTCATAATTTTCAAATTCATACCTCTCCCCATTCCTGAGGAAAAGGGGTCCTATAAGTTGGACAGACAGAGAGACACACAGATGGACAGCGAAGTGATCCTATTAGGGGTATGTATTGAGGTACGGGACGCTAAAAGTGCTTGATATCTTTATTTCAGATCACATCTGCCTCTTGCTCTGCGGATGACTACACATGTACTTCCTAGGTAATTGTAACTCTTGTCACTGCGATAAAATTGAAGTCCATTCCTTCTCCAGTATGGCAAACCCACTATACAGCATCGTATTTCCTAATTCCTGAGCCCCGAATACCACAGCCGGTGCTGAAAATTATTACTTGAAATAACCTCCCTACTACTATTACATGTTGTATAACACTTATTTGCATGTCAGGGAAGCGATCCAAACGAGGATCGATTCAGCAGGCCGTTTTAAAGACCGTTCGTCTTATCACTAGTATGCTTGAGGGTAGATTTAGGTGGTTTTCCGCTCTCGTGTAATCCATAGTTTGGGTTGGATCAACTCGCTGTTTAAGGCGCTGCAGAAACAACTGCAGATCAGACTCCAAAGCCTGAGGAGGGGCGTGCGGGCGACCCGCCTATAAAATAATGGCTAAGGGTATTAGCATACTGCTGGCACAGCATGCTGCAATACCTCAGTTTGCCTAACCCCTTAGCAGTGGGCTAAACTTCCACGTACTGTAGAACAAAAACTTCACCTAACAGCGTCATCAACTAGCCGCTGGTGTACGCGCCGTCACTGGAGCCAGTGTCGCTAATTGGCGACTTCATCTACAGTTTCTTCGTCCGGCACTCTAGGCGATTCAGTGGGTCCTGGATTGGCACTATATGTCTGTGCGCTTCATAGCCGCCACTGCATAAGCTCGCTTTCCGTGAATCAACACTGACACTTCACTGGCCACTGGTCTCCCGCTGAAGCACCACCCGCTGCCCAGTATTCACTCCTAATGCTGTAAAGACACATACGCTGCTCGGAGTTATCCTGCCATAGCAACCCGCAGTCTAGCTAACCATATACACTACCAAAATGCCGACGCCGATAACGACCTATGTACGGTAGTCTTGCAGAAAAATAGTGTTGAAACTGGACGAACTCTCCTGATCCCATACTCGACCGCACCCCACAGTTCCTGCACACGTCATTCTCGGACAGAAGTCACCATCATGGTCGATATAATCACAACGATCGGGAGCACCATTTCAACTCAGTGAGTGGAAACTAATTACACTCTAAGACAAACAAAAAGGAGACACACTACGAAGGGATCATCCGAATGGGAAGAAAATCGTCAGATGTGATGTTCATATACAGAAAAACATTAATAACAAATTCAGAAAAATTGGATGATTTATTCGAGAGAAAGAGCTTCACAAGTTGAGCAAGTAAATAGCGAATTGGTCCACCTCTGACCGTTATGTTTGCTGTTATTCGTGTTGGCATCCATTGACAGTGATGTTGGATGCCCTCCTGAGGGATATCGCGTTAAATTCTGTCCAACTGGCGCGTTGGCCAGGATGGCTTGCCATGAATGGCAAAATACGAGTCAATAAAACAGTGTGCAGAACATCGTCAACGTACCGATGTGTTCTAAGGGTGCTGCGGATGACAACCGAAGGGGTCCTGCCACGGAAAGGAATGGCACCCCAGATGCCTATGAAAATAAAGTGGCACCCTTCCCATCACTCCTTGTTGTCGGGCAATATGGTGAGCGACAGTCAGACGCTGCCTGGGACGTCTCCAGACGCATCTTTGCTAGTCATTGGATTTCGGTTCGAAGCATGGCTTACCACTGTAGACAATTATACTCCAGTCAAATAGATTCCAGACCGAATACATACTAGAGGTGCCCCGGACAGCGGTGGTTACGAACCAAACTGCCCGACAACCAGCAGTGATGGGAAGGGTGCCATTTATTTTGGCTTGGTTCAAATGGCTCTGAGCACTATGGGACTTAACATCTGTGGTCATCAGTCCCCCAGAACTTAGAACTGCTTAAACCTAACTAACCTAAGGACATCACACACATCCATGCCCGAGGCAGGATTCGAACCTGCGACCGTAGCAGTCGCGTGGTTCCGGTCTGCGCGCCTAGAACCGCTAGACCACCGCGGCCGGCGCCATTTATTTTCATAGGGAGAACCTTTTCGTGGCTGTCCATGGCACCCTTACAGCGCAGCGGTATGTCGACGATGTTCTGCACACTGTTTTATTGCCCCTCATGCCAAGTTATCCTGGGCTTATATTTCAGCGAGTTAATGACGGCCATCATAACGGCGAGAGCTCCAGCCGCTTGTCTTCGTGCTTGTGAAACCCTACTTTGGCGAGCAAGGTCACCAGATCTCTCTCCAACGGACAACGTTTGGAGTGCTATGGGCAGGGCATTGCCACAAACTCGTTATTTTGCGATCCACCGAGCCAGTTGGACCGAGTTTAGCAGGAAATTCCATAGGAAAACATCAAAAAACTTTGCCAATCAATGCCAAGCCGAATAAATGCTTGCAGGTGGTCCAAAGCGTTATTGACCTGTTCAATTTGTGAAGATTTTTCTCTTGAATCAGTGATCCAATTTTTCTGAAAATGTGATAATTTTCTTGTCTGTAGTCTTTACATCACATCTATCGATTTCCGTCCCATTCGGTTAATTTCTTCGTGGTACGTCGTTTTTTCTATCCTCGAGGTTACTTTTTTTTCCCGTGTAATTGATTTCACAATGTCTGATTACTTCAACTGATGCGTTGGACGGAAGTTTAGACTGACAGAAGTGGACTCACTCAACGATTTAAGTGACTTTACGGGGTATTCTAGATAAACAGCGAGCAGTTTATATCTGGTTAGGCGTAGGAAAAATAACATGTAGAGGCACAGTGTTCTATGTACCCGATCATCAGCAGTAATTTATTTAACATGTATGACGCTTGTAAATCATGCCAGATAATGCAGAAGTACTTATGGTTGGCAAGTAGAAGTGTCTGTAATGAAAAGCGTCAAGGTGGTATTGGTATGAATTTTTCCTTTTCTTGTGGAGACAGGCTTTGCAATGAGTGAGTCAGGGGTAAAGAGGGTTACCAATGTAGAGATAGTCCAGACCTTGCTGAATCAGAAGGTACAGATGCAGGCTGACAACATGGGCTTGCGTAAGCAAGTAGATGCATTAAGATACGATAAATCCTCGTCAGTTACGACAGCATCGGTGCTTTTATCACTACCTTACTCTCTCCTTTTGAGAGTAAAGCAAGAGAAGATCTGTTAGTGTTTATAGACAACCTAAGAACAGCCACGAAGCTGGAATTTTGGTCAGAGGAGTAATTGCTGCATCAGCCAAGTTATGTTTGGTGAGAGATGACAAAACATACTTCACGTATCACGAAAAGTTGCGGAGTGCCCAGTCGTTTGTACTTCTACGGAAAAGATATGTACGGCGATGTAGGAGGATGAATATTTGTGCTTATTGTTTGGTTGACCAGTGGTGGATGCCAAGGAGTCGTTGGATACTATGACTCTGAGGAGTAGAATGAGACAGACGAGTAGTGTGCGGTAAACTTCGTTTACCTAACTCGGTTTCCAATAACAAGTTCAAATCGGTGAGCAGTACATATCCGTGAGTTAGACCAAGTCTATGTATACACATTAGTAGGACAGCTGAGTGGCAAGGCATCACGATTAGAGTGCGAACTAGACTGGACAGGGAAAATGTGCGACCTTTTAATCGGCTCTGAACGCGGCGCTCCCCACACGGACTAATGAGGGCGTATCTTGGAAGCGACCACATACTGGTAGTGCAACCATATGGTTGCTGCCAAGTTTGGAACGTGGATTGCATTGGTATGTTGTCTATGGAGAACGATACCAAAGATATTACAAGGAGAAATAGAATAACGTGTCGCAAAAAACGGGGGGCGTCAGCCGAGAAATTTATTCATGGAATCAGGAAGCTTAATGTCAGTTCTTATGAGATGACAGGAAACGGTGATACTAGTATGGGCCTACTGTAAGAGGCAGAACAAACTCAATGTATCAAAAGAAGTAAGGGCAGAGTTTCCTAAAAATTTAGCTACAGCCAAACGAACTTCGGCTGTTTCGGAGAAAATAGGCACAATAAACTGAATCAAGGAAAAGGGGGAGGATTTGCTAATGGAATCAAGTGTTACGGTCAGGCTATATACAGCGGGAGTGCCGTCAACTGCATTGCAGGAAATATGGGCCAGCAGGGCATTAAGAATGGCACTGTAGACAAAAGCTTAATAAGCGACATGATGGAGGAATGTGATATGGAAGTAGCAACATACCGTCAAACGGTAGTGAGGAATACAGGCCCGATTACTGGTGATCAAAGTAAATTTTAGCTCAGCTCTAAAACGTGTGCAGAAGTGAAATATTGCTTAATTGGCCTAATGGATGGAAGACAAAACAAGTTTTTATTGGATACACATTCACACGTGTATATGGAAAGCTAGGACCGCATGCGGAAAAGGAGTTTGGGCCTATGACAATGTTGGTTATGTGGAGAAGGGGAAGCGACGTACCTTTGCTGTGATCAGCGATATTGGGTATTCGAATTGGGCAAAAAAATTATCGCGTTGTATGGAAGCTTTTCCTCGTATAGGCGACAGAGTGCAATAAATTTCTTTCATGAACATCACGCTAAAATTGGCATCTGGCAGCGGATGCTGCAACACGATGACACATCAGTCCATCCAAGGTAAACTGCTGTCAGTGAAACACTACGTACGGCTTGTCTCTCCAGAGAGGGGAACCAATTAGACTGCGTGCAAGGCTACAATGAACTAATTTGCCTGATAATGCGCCGTAAAGTACTGGAAAACTACTATGAATGAGTATTGGAATTGATTTTTCGGTAAATGTATTGTGTGTGTTTGTACCATTATAGGAAACTTAGGAATTAAATAAGAAAATGTGTTTCATTCAAAGAAGTGTGGTATGTGTACAGGAATTGAATTGTGAGCATGTAGTGCCTGACAGAATAGATATCAAATGGTTCAAACGGCTCTGAGCACTATGGGACTCAACTGCTGTGGTTATCAGTCCCCTAGAACTTAGAACTAGTTAAACCTAACTAACCTAAGGACATCACAAACATCCATGCCCGAGGCAGGATTCGAACCTGCGACCGTAGCGGTCTTGCGGTTCCAGACTGCAGCGCCTTTAACCGCACGGCCACTTCGGCCGGCAGAATAGATATCCATATGATGGAAAACATGGACTTGGCTAAACGGGTGATGGTTGCCGATTAGCAAATTTTATGGGAAGATGATTTGGACAGAGTGAAATGGGACCCTGAGGTGAAGCATGTCACCAGTTTAGCTGCGTTATGAGAAAAGGCAAAATATTTGAAAGGAACAGAAAAGATAGCAATGGTGTGGTTGTTACTAGAGTTGGAGTATCTGTTTAATACTCATGCAAATTTACCAACAACCCCATTGGCAAGGCGTAGAATTCCATTTGAGAAATAAGAGCCCGTGTGTCATAAACGATGCAAAACATATGATCTATATCTGGAGGGAGAGGTATTCGTTAATTAGCAGTTTCAGGATGGTATTATTGAGAAAAGTACTAGACACTGTGGAGTACCAGTGGTGACCATTCCATTAAAGATGGCACAAAACCATACCGATTGTGTTGTGACTTTAAATATCTCAATTGTCGTATTATGGCAGACACCTATTCAGTACTACATTTAATGGAAACTTTGGATAGTACGGAGGAGTGCAGGTATTTTTCTACTATGGATTTGTGGAGTGTCTGTCATCACCTAAAAGTGGCACTGGGGGATCAGTAAAAAAATCTCTTATGGTTCCTTCAGAATACTGCCAATATTGTCGAATTACATTTGGAGTAAGCAATTCACCATCGGCGTTTCTGTACTTGTTAGAGGAAATTTTGCTAGGGTTAAAACAAAAGCAGTATAAGATTTATTTAGATGACGTTAACTGTATTGGAGTCCCATGAACCATGGACCTTGCCACTGGCGGGAAGGCTTCCGTGCCTTAGAGATACAGATAGGTGCGACCACAGCGGAGGCCTCCTGAAGAAGGGCAGCAGCCTTTTTAGTAGTTGTAGGGCAAAATTCTAGATGATTGACTGATCTGCCCTTGTAACATCAACGAAAACGGTCTTGCTGTGCTGGTAATGCGAACGGCTGAAAGTAAAGGGAAAATACTGGCATAACATTTCCCGAGGGCATGCAGCTTCACTGTATGGTTAAATGATGATGGGCCGGCCGGAGTGGCCGAACGATTCTAGGCGCTACACTCTGGAACCGCGAGATAGCTGCGGTGGCAGGTTCGAATCCTGCCTCGGGCATGGATGTCTGTGATGTCCTTAGGTTAGTTAGGTTTAAGTAGTTCTATGTTCTAGGAGACTAATGACCTCAGCAGTTAAGTCCCATAGTGCTCAGAGCCATTTGAACCATTTTTTAAATTATGATGGCGTCCTCTTGGGTAAAATATTCTGGAGGTAAAATAGTCCTCCATTCGAATCTCCGCGTGGGAACTACTCAGGAGGACGTCGTTATCAGGAGAAACAAAACTGGCAGACAACCCACAACCACCATAATAGTACAAGTTCATATACCAACTACCTCTGCAGATGAGGAGGAGATTGAGAAAATGCATGATGAGATAAAAGAAATTATTCAGATAGTTAAGGTAGACGAATATTTATTGGTCGTGGGGGACCAGGAATCGATAGTAAGAGAAGGAAGAGAGGGAAATCTAGGAGGTGAATATGCACTAGGGCAAAGGAACGAAAGAGGAAACCGTCCGGGAGAATTTTGTACAGAGAATAGTTTAATAATAGCTAACACTTTGCTTAAGAATCATGAAATAAGGTTTTATACGTGGAAGAGACCTGGAGACTCCGGAAAGTTTCACACTGATAATATAGTGGTAAGACATTTCCAGGGGCAGATGTGGACTCTGACCACAATTTATTGGTTATGAATTGTGGATTAAAGCTGAAGGAACCGCAAAAAGGCCGGAACATTAGTAGATGGGACCTGGAAAAGCTTAAAGAACTAGAGGCTGTAGAAAGTTTCAGACGGAGCATTAGAGAATACAATACAGGAAGAATGGATAGTTTTGGGAGACGAAATAGTGATGGCAGCAGAGGACCAAGTAGATAAAAACACGGGAACTAGTAGAAATCCTAGGGCAACACAAGAGATATTGAATTTATTCGATAAAAGAGAAAATGTAAAAATGCAATAAATGAGGTCGACGAAAGAGATTACAAACGTCTAAAAACTGAGATCGACAGGAAGTGTAAAATGGCTAAGCAGGAATGGGTAGAGACCAAATGTAAGGACGTAGAATCATATACCGCTATTGGTAAGATAGGTGCTGCATACAGGATAATTAAAGAGACCTTTGAAAGAAAGAGAACCACCTGTATGAATATTGAGAGTACGGATGGTAAACCGGTCCTAAGCAAAGAAGGGAAAGCAGAAAGATAAAGGAGAATACAGAGGGTCTGTATAAGAGCGATGTACAGTCATGCTCAAAAGTATCCGAACGACCTGAATTGCATTTCGCCTGATTCGCATGCAACCCACATAACGCAGCTGTCTAGCAAGTCCTCTAATCGCTCCTTGGTACAGTCGTTTGACTATTGAAAATGGTTCCAACAAGCCACCACTAGAAAACACTGCTCTGTATCGCAATAACTCAAGATGTAAAGTAATACTACGATACTGTAAATATCTGGGAACACCTTATCACAGATAAGACTTTCCTTAAGGCTTGCAAGCTCACATTTATTACAATAAATGACATACATGAAATGTTACCACTCTCATTATTACGTCAGATAGGTAGTGCTCGTAGTAAGTTCGTCGTATTCATGACTTCCTCTTCAAAGTAACATACCGTACTTATTATTTAACATAAAATGACATGAAGAATTTAAGTTATTCACGAGCAGCTAGTTGAGAATATGTATGAACTTCAAATGACACGACGAACCGTCTCGTTCTGCATATGGATTCAAACCCTGGTCATGCAGACTAAGCAAAGATTTCGTGACTGACGGAAACTAACAGTCATTCCTGATTAGGCATACTGAGAGTGATATACCTCGATTTTAGACAGTATGAGTTAGCAAATATCAACTTTAAATTACATAACGCAAACATTTTTAACGGACGCGAATTCCTACCTAGCACCTACTGTCCCTGTTAACGAACTACGAGAGATGTTAAATATTGCTTCTTAACAAGTAACGTATTTGAAATGCCGTGAGGTAAAGCTTTGTGTTGGACAAGGATACGAACCCAGAACCTAATCGGATAGATATCGAAGCACAATCAACTGTGACATATCGCATTTTCTCGGCAGCAGTTAGATGTTTTAACTGAAATGACGAGACGAAACATTAATTTTTTCGTTCCCAGGACTGCAACCCATCACCTATCGCTGTTATATTCTAGAAAAAACGAACGTTAAATATGGGATTGTTGCACCAGCAACGACATGTGAGCATGTTTGAACTAAAAATAATATGACGAAGAGATCAGTGCTGACTGGGAATAGAGCTCCTCGCATATCGTTGTTGACTACACACAAAGAGACGTCAGCTACCGAATTTTTCTCCACCACCAGCTCGGAATAACATCTTGAACTTACAGTGATCTCGCAAATATTTCTGTCTCACTAGTAGACAAAAACGTCAAAAATCGTTTGTGCTGACAACGAATGAATATACTTTAAAATCGAAATTATTATCCACCAGCAGATAAGTGTTCTCATAATAGATCTTGATAATACATAATGAAATCTTTAGTGCCGGGCCAGGATTCGAACCAATTCACGCGCAATATGCGGAGATGTTGAGGAATCTGCAGCTTTGAACAAACAACAAATTGTAGCCGAGCTGTCTTGTCACGAAGGGATCAATTTCCGCCTTAAGGGCGGTCTGAGTTGCATTCTCAGTTCAGAACCAATTTTATCGACATACAGAAGCTCAGATAAAAGATGGAATAAGTGTCCTGTGAGCCTACGTAGCGTTTGTTTCGTCACTAGAAATAAGTAACTAGTATAAGAAAGGTTGCTGGTGATAGAGTTTCTACATGTCGCCACTCCAGACTTTATTGTGGCTCAGCCTAACGTCTACTTGGCAGAGAAGGAATATCATTTTTACTGTGAATTTCAGACCACCATGCCATTATATCTTCTTCACTTGGTGTAGCCAGGAGAGAATGGAATCTGTCTCTCCCCATCTAAAATCAGTGACCGAAGTTGGAATCGAACCCAGACCACAGACATATGAACCTGTCATCAGCCCAACAGACCACCAAATCTTCTCGTCAGTGGCTTATTTTCATATCATAACGCCGTTGTGCCACACTGGCAGAGAATTCTGACACACAGGCAATTTGCGTCATGTTCAGTAAATTCATTTACTTGGTTGACCGAATCACCATGAACTAGCTGCCTCGGCTACCCAGTGCATACATTCAACTTTATTTGTAATCACCAAAATAAAATCACGTAACTGCCACCAACACAGAACTGCCAACAGTGTAGTATGCAGAAATTTAAATTGGAAGTGTTCCTTTCCACTTGAGCTACTCTATTGCGCTATCTGTTTGTTGAAAACGTCGTGCAGTGCAAAAAAAAGGTATAACTGTTTGTCTCTCATAAGTGTTGACCTGGGCATATGCGTTATCCCACAGCGCTGTGTAATGCAAAAGTTCTGGACGAATTGTTGTTGACTTCTGGAGTTATTATAACTACGTGTCAGCTAGTAGCGTAATGGTAAGTATGGCGAGTTCGAGTACATTCGCTGCCATATTTTTAAAAACTCAATTCTGCTGTCTGCTACAGTTATCAATCTAATGGAACTTGTAACACAATTCTCTTCACTTCTCAACCCAAAATAGTCGTACGTGGAAAAAGGGCTAACTTCTGCGACATTTTGTTCATTTCAGGTTTAACAGACAGCCAGACAGTAGGTGCATCTCGAAACTTTTGTGTCATGTATGTGTAGAGCGCATCGTGCCAAAATACGTCGGAGAAGTATTTTCTACATTAGCTGTCGTCTGGTAGTGGCATTTTATTCTTCTTCAAACCTTGTTTGAGAGCTTTAACTCAGAACAAGTTTTCTACATGCATGTAATCATTAAACCGCATGTGCATTTTCAGACTGTTATAGACATCATCAGAGAATTCACATATATCGTTGATGATTAATTTCTCTCTCATGTTACTATTGTTTTAACAACACTAAAGGAAACCTTACGAAAATTATGAACTGTATTATAAAAAATGAAATAAAAATACCCACGATAACCTTACGACGAAAGTCTGTTTTAATAAAACTGAGTATTTGTACACAAGCGTGCCTCTATCGTCACGAATTGGTAAAATACTACTCACTTAGATTTTGATTGGGTCTGTGTTGAATTGGTATGCTGTGTCATACTCAAGATGTATGCAAATGTGGCATTTCATAAGTAAAGTTATGTATTCCTAGAAACCCAAAATTTACTTGTCAGCAGCGGAAAGAGCCGTTACCTGTTGTGCAGCATTGTAAGATTTTCACGATGAGCCGAAAGTATTTTCGTGAGATTTCCTTAGCGATGTTTGATCTGACTGCTTGTAGCTCTTTCACAGAAGGGATAAAAACGCTACACTCAGTGAGACTGGAACTGCGAAGCATAACAGCGCCTTTTTCACAGGTCAGCGCGTTACCACAGAGCTGACGAAGAAGTATATGTCTTTGTTTCCTCTTACGAGACCAATGGGGGCTAGAACTCGTAAATATCTATTTGGAGGACGAGATTAGTTCCGATTTCCCCGTGCAACGACTTTCCTGGGGTGAAAACCGTAAATTTACAATCCTTTGTTACACCTCAAGCGATAATAACTCAGATTATTCAATGGAAATGACAGATAAAATCAAGTGAACTTTGAGGATTAATTCCGTGCAAACCAGGAAGTAACTCGTCGATCACAGAATTGCCAAACATACATTGCCTTGTTGCCAAATCTCAGTTACAATACCAGTAGGAAGAAGACGAGCCGATGTGATCTTACAGCGGGCTGGGAAGTGACTATAGCTGGTGTCTCCAAGTCGCGGCTGTTACGGCCTGGAATACGTAATGCGTCTGATTCGCATTTCTGTAACTAGGTTTAGGGACTGGAGCGTAGTTACTAATAATACTCAGAACTGGCTGCAAACTAAGCATCGTAAACCAGTAACTCTCATAGTTGTTATTATATTTCTTTCGTAATTGTACCCAAAACTAAGAAACTCATTCACAGACGTTTTCGTGGCTCGCCGACAGTCGAGCACAACAAACAAATAAAAAAAAAAGAATGTGTGTGTGTGTGTGTGTGTGTGTGTGTGTGTGTGTGTGTGTGTGTGAGTGTGTGTGTGTGTGTGTGTGTGTGTGTGTGGGCGTGTGTGTGTGACAGAGAGAGAGAGGGAAACAGAGAGAGAGAGAGAGAGAGAGAGAGAGAGAGATAGAAAGAGAGATAAAAATCAACAAGAATGTAAAATTTTTTTCTTTATTGTCGTTTATTGTTAGCAATATTAGCCTATTCCCAAGAGTTAGCAGCTTTCACTCAGTTAATACTAGGCAGAAATCAAATCTGCATGTAGAATGCACTTCCTTGACTCTTGTGCAGAAAGGAGTGCAGTATTCTGCTGCATCCATTTTCAATAAGCTACCACAAGAACTCAAAAATCTTAGCAGTAGCCCAAACTCTTTTAAGTCTAAACTGAAGAGTTTCCTCATTGCTCACTCCTTCTATTCTGTCGAGGAGCTCCTGGAAGAGCTAAAAAATTAAGCAAATTCCAGTGTTACATTGTTGATTTTCCTCATTTAAACTTACGACTTGTAACCTGAATATGTTTTCTTATATTTCATTTTATCTGTTTCTAATATCGTGTTATAATTTCATGTATTGACTCGTTCCATGACCATGGAGACTTCTCCTTAATTTGGTCCCACGGAACAATAAATAAATAAATAAAAATCATGGTATGTAAAAAAATCATTCATTAAAATGACACGTTCCACATCATTACGAAATATCGTAATCATGATCTATGAAATAAGAATTAATCTAATGTAATGTAATCTAATCATATCATATTGATGACTAGCCTTGAAAAGTCATGAATTACTGAAGTTTTTGCCAATACCAGTAACCAAATCTAAACTTGAAAATAAAAGACGACAATTTTTGTAATAAACCGAGACTCCTGTCAAGATCCTTTCGTCCCTGTTAATTAACCACGAAAGATGTCTGATATACCTCTATTCTGAAGTAACAAAGTGTGCATGCATTTAAAGATTAAGTGCATGATGTGAAGGTCTGTGACACAGATACGAACTCAACACGGTTCTTTCCCTGTCTACGGAATCCTTTTCATGTTAATATCAAACATCAGTAATTACTCGTAGATTACGTTAAAACTAAAGTAATTGATGAAGACTTTACTTGATAACATGAACGTGCTGGCTTTCTTCGTTTACTTGCGCCTAGAAATGGCTATCGAGTACTGCCAAACCAAAAGGCAAGAGATCTTACTGCCTTCCGATATACGCCGCTGTCAATTCTTCCATATGATTTGGTCGACATGACATGTTTCAAGTTGTGTATGACAGACAGTGTTTTAGAAAACCAGTTGTTTTCCTTTGCAATAAACAGAAAGATTTTAATTCTAGGCTATCCAAGTACAAAATTCTCGCAATATTAGTTCAAATTTAATATTCGCTTCTATAATGTAGGAAAGTATTTCACAGTTGCAAAACTTGTATCCGAGTCATTGATCTTACACGTAGTCGCTGACCAAAAAACTTAGCTCAGAGTGACACCAGTTTAAGTAACCTAATGTAGCAAAGACTTTGCCAGTGCTCTTTCTCACCGGAAAATACGCAATTCACTCATTGGGCTCCATAAGTACACTGTAACAGTAATTTCTGTATGTATGCCATGCATATACGGATTAGAATTTAGTGGTGCTCTCTCTTCCACTTCTGTATACAATATGCCTAACCTGAACGGGCCCTTTATCATTGCAGGATCTGGGCAGTGCGACATCATACTGACAATAGTAATGTGCTTATACTGACAACCTGACTGTTCGTTTTACCTGATTTGGTAATCATTTAAATAAAACAACATGACCTTCCAGTTGGAGACATTTCGTCCCCCTTTTCCTTCTGTGAAATTTGTCAGTAAGCTTTTTGCCTTCCAGCCAATGAAATGCGGCAGAGTGCGGCCGGTAAATGATTCACAAACCACGATTTAGTGCCGTTAAGACGATTTCTTTAAACATTGTCGTAGCTGAAGGAATTTAGTTTCGTCTTAAATCGTCTCAAGCACCAATGTTCACAGACATCTCAAATAGGAAAAAGCTCATTATCCAGGTATGAAGGTTGTAAAACAAGCTTCCCACAGTTTGTGTCAGGTTGATCTTTTCGTCTGATAGCACTGCGTAAGTGTTTTGTCTATGAGGTATCACAAGTAGTGTTCCCGTAGCTGTGGGAATCATTGGTTGAAAACGAATTTAACACCAATGGGTAGAGTACTGCTAAATATTCAAAATGATTACTAACCTAAGTCTGAGTTTATCCGCAAACTGAGGCGAATTTATAATATTGAAGCTAGACTGTGTATCCTTGTCTTCCTTGAGTGGGCATTGGAAGGCGTTTACACACACGTATACAATACTATGAATACTTCGAACGCTATAGTTAACGTTGCCCTCATAAACTACTTTTGGTTTTTAATTCTTCTGGGTCTTCAGTGTGCAATATGTGTTGTAGATATAGTCTTATAGCAAAAAATTTACCGCCGAGTCGTTCACGTAAGGTGGGCAATACAGTCGTGCTCCTCTCAGAATCCTATGTCCGGCAATATGCTCAATCTGGCAACATTGTAGACTGCGGCACTTCCCAGAGGAAGTCTTGACTTCAGTCTTAGTACTTTATTATTGACTACGATCGTAATCTTGAGGTAAAACGCGAGACTAGCTAATACGACGTCTGGTAACTAAAAGCACACGTCGACAAAGTTTTTATCGCCCCTTTCCTCTGAAGCTATGAGTGTAATTCAAGCAAATCTAAAATAGTTTTCGCTTTCTGTGACACTGATAATAACAGTTTGGTCCAACAATGTTTTAGCGAAAGATTTCTTTGCCGACCATCTGCCTCTGAAACAGGTCATGTCTACCGAATCATATGGAAGAACTGACAGCGACGTATATCGGAAGGCAGTAAGATCTCTTGCCTTTTGGTTTGGCAGTACTCGATAGCTATTTCTAGGGGCAAGTAAATGAAGAAAGGCAGCGAGTTTTTGTTATCAAGTAACGTCTTCATCAATTACTTTAGTTTTAATGTAATCTACGAGTAATTACTGACGTTTGATATTAACATGAAAAGGATTCCGTAGACAGGGAAAGAACCCGTTCGTGGGAAACTACTTCTATAGTGACCAATAGGCATCAAATGATCTTCAAGTACTGTGTTCCAGCAGTGGTATGAAGAAAATGATAGTAATAATGACGGTAATAATCGAATCATCCGGTAACTTCACACTTCCCAGTGGATTTTCTCGAACTAAGAAATCTGCTGAATTTGTGAAAATTTCAAAATGGCTTCACATCGAGCCTATAATGCCTAGAAGAGTCTTTATATCTTGCTGACATGAGAGTAGCATAATCTCCGCTTCAGTCGCTTGCTTCTACTTAATCATTTAATAGACTCGCGTTTTTTCCACCATGACTAATTTTGTAAGCTAAGCACATCATCTGTTACAGCACACTCCTGGGGCTGGGAAATGTGGCCACAATGGTCTGGCGGAACGAACTATCACAGGTGCAATGCGAGGGTTAAGGCATTTTCTTCTAAGAGCTCAAACAGGTTTACTTTACCCCTGGTAACATCAAGAGTAATACGTTATAATCCAGAATCCGCATTAAACATCACGTTCCTTCATTACGAACTGAGCAGAGCCGGTTTACGTTGGGAAATGACATAGCGGAAGTAATGGTAAACAGAAATACAATCCCCAGTAAACTTAATTACATTAGAAAATTTTATTTTATTTGATGAACCGATAGCCATTTAAAGGAACAGGGCTCTTACTTTACTTGTACTTGATTCAACTAGAGACGCTGAAAAATTTGGTGCTGGACTGTTATTCGAATTCGTATCTTCTCTTTCGAGGATCTGAATCTCTCAGAACAGTATAGTTCAATCATTTCGTTCCTTTTCTCAAGACTGCAATCTTCTATAGGTCTCCTCCAAAGGTATGTGGGTCCGAATCCTGATACAGTACAAAAATATTCATCATTTCATTTCAAGCCCTATCAAGTGCACACCGGCCTGTTAGTGAAAATTAACGGACATTTTTCATGTCTGTTTATGTGTAGCCAACAATCGCAATAGGTGTCGTTATTTCTGGTCAAACACGCACACATCTTACTATTGGTGAGTAAGCAACTGATATTTAAGCTATATTTGTGGATGCACTGTAGGTGTGCAGTTCGATTGTCGATTAGGCACAAAAAATGGTTCAAATGACTCTGAGCACTATGGGACTTAACATCTATGGTAATCAGTCCCCTAGAACTTAGAACTACTTAAACCTAACTAACCTAAGGACATCACACAACACCCAGTCATTAGGCACAGAAGTTTGTATCCTTATTTAGGTCAAACACCTAGCAGCTGGTAAGAAAAACTGATACGAAACATTTGATTTAACTTAGTTAACAATCTGATTACGTGTTGGATTCGTATCTGTGTCACAGAACTTCACATCATGCACTTCATCTTTAAATGCACGCACACATCGTTACTTCAGAATAGAGGTATATCAGACATCTTTCGTGGTTAATTAACAGGGACGAAAGAATCATGACAGAAGTCTCGGTTTATAACAAAAATTGTCGTCTTTTATTTTCAAGTTTAGATTTGGTTACTGGTATTGGCAAAAACTTAGGTAATTCATGACTCTTCATGGCTAGTCATCAATGTTGTGGTTGGCAGGAGAGCCAACACCGTTTTACTAGAGGAAGCTGAAAGGGACGCGTTTTAACTCACGCAGGCTGGCGCGAGGTCTGGAACAGGACAAGGAAATTAGAATTTAGAATAAACGGACGTAGCTGGTGGAATACTTAACTTTAATCCATTATTGGTGAGCGTCGCTCTGGACGGTAAATTATTCACAGTATCAATAGTAACTGGTAATGGCGCCTTGCTAGGTCGTAGCAAATGACGTAGCTGAAGGCTAGGCTAACTATCGTCTCGGCAAATGAGAGCGTATTTTGTCAGTGAACCGTCGCTAGCAAAGTCGTTTGTACAACTGGAGCGAGTGCTGCCGTATGGCGGCGCTCGTTCTGCCATCACTGATAGTGGGGACACGCGGGTCCGATGTATACTAACGGACCGCGGCCGATTTAAAGGCTACCACCTAGCAAGTGTGGTGTCTGGCGGTGGCACCACATTTCTACCCCGCAAATCGGCGTACGGTTGTGACATAAGGCCTCCGCCCGCCGTGGGGAGGATCCCATGTTGACGTATGCGACGAGGTGGGGAGCCTAACAGGCGAGGCTGTGCCACACGCACCCTGCCATTCGGACCGCGGGAAGCTAGGAAACGCCTGAAAACCTGCTCCAGGGTGCACGCCAACATGCGGTGTATGCGCCCGCAGAGAGACAGGAGGGGCCGAAGGGTCGACCTCCATCGGGCCGGGGCACCCGACGGGCGAAGACGACATATGGTCCGGAGCGGGCAAGAGTTCCATGTCGCAGGACAACTGGTCACGGGAAGCGATCGCCGGCGCGTGTCCCAGGGAGGCGCCCGGCGGTTGCAGCGACGCGCCCACTGCGGGCTCCGCCGGCGGGAGAACAGGCGGCGGCGGCGGTGGCGGCGGCGCGTCGCCATGGGGCAAAATGGAAGGCAGTGTCGGTAACACCTGGGGCTGAGGCGAGCCAGTAGATGGGTCCCCAGGGAGCTGACCGGACGGGTCCCCAGGGAGCTGACCGGACGGCACCATCGCTGAAAGCAGACGGCGAGCGGCAGATCCCACGCGACGACAGAGGCGCAGCTGGTTGAGATGCCGGCACACCTCACCAGAGGCCCCCAAACCAGATACATAGCGCGGCCGAGGCAGCGAAGAATGCGCCCTTCGAGCCAACGCCCTGAACCTCGATAGTGGCGATAGTAGTCAACATCGCCTGGAGCAAAAGCAGGTGTCCGCCGCTGCACAGGAACCTGATGCGGCGGATGTAGCAAAGACATCAAGGTTCGATGATGGCGACCGTGGAGCAACTCAGCCGACGAGCGACCATCTCGGGGCTGAGAGCGATACGAGCACAAAAAGAGCAATAACACGTCCTCCCGAGAATGCGACTCTTTTAACATCAACATCTGTGACTTGAAAGTCCTGACCAATCGTTCAGCGGCACCATTTGACTGTGGCGAAAACGGCGCGGACGTCAGATGTTGGATACCATTGGCCTTGGAGAATGACTGAAATACTGCGGACATGAATTGTTGGCCATTGTCAGAAACAATAGTCTGTGGAAGACCTTGAATGCAAAAGATAGCAGATAACGCTTGGATGGTGGCAGATGACATCGTGGAAGACATCTGGACAACAAAAGGAAAATGACTGAATGAATCCACCACAACCAACCATCGAGCATTCCAGAATGGACCAGCAAAATCGATGTGTAAGTGTTGCCAAGGGGAAGTGGCTTTTGGCCATACAAAGAATTTCCGCGGTGGCGCTGATTGTTGTTCGGCACACACCATGCAAGAAGAGCACATATTCGTAATCGCGGCATTGATTCCGAACCAAGTACAGTGCTGACGAGCAAGTTGTGTCGTTCTCACTATACCCCAATGTCCTTGGTGGAGAAGCTGTAAGACAGAGGACTGTAACGAACGTGGTACCACGACCCTGGACTGATCATTATCAGAACGCAACGGCAAAACACCACGTCGAACAAAAAGTCTCTCCTGGTGAGCAAAAAATCGGCGAACCAACGGATCCCCAATCCGTGACTTTGAGAAGGGCCATTGCGTAGCAACAAAACGCAGAACGGTAGCGAGGACAGGGTCAGCAGCTGTGGCTGTAGCTACACGACGCAAATCTATTGGAAACGAGTCGACCCCGGCATCGGTTTCCGAATCAATGAACATGCAAGCAAGTTCGGAGGAATCGAATGCTCTATCCTCAGCAACAGGCAAACGGGACAACGCATCGGCCTTTCCGTGCTTAGCAGTGGACCGATACAAGATATCGTAGCGGTACTGCGAGAGGAAAATAGACCAGCGAATCAATTTCTAGGCTGTACGTGGAGGTACAGGCTTGTTCGGATGAAAAAGCGATGTCAAAGGTTTGTGGTCTGTGATGATGGTAAAGTGACGACCATACAAGAAATCATGAAACTTTGTAACACCAAATACGAGAGCCAATGCTTCTTTCTCGATCTGTGAATAATTTCTTTGCGCAGACGAGAGCAATTTGGACGCAAAGGCAATAGGGCGATCGTGTGATCCATCTTTGTGCGCAAGCACAGCACCGATCCCGAAATCCGATACATACCACCATCAACAAAAGGGGCTTCCGGGGATCGAATGGCGTAAGGCAAGTATTGGAAAGCAACGCCGATTTCAACTGGCGAAAGGCGCGTTCGCATTTCGTCGTCCAGACGAACGGAACACCTTTACGGCGTAAGCGATGAAGCGGAGCTGAAATGGAAGAGGCGTGTGGGATATATTTATGATAATAGTTGATTTTTCCCAGCACACTCTGTAGCTACTTCAAATTCTGCGGCGAAGGCAAGTCTTGTATGGCACGGAGGTGCTCGGGACTGGGATGTATGCCTTGGGCATTGAGTACATGCTCCAGGTAGGGTAAGTCACGAACAAATAACACACATTTGTCCTTCCGCAAGCGAAGACCATTTTGTCGCAAAGACCTGAAATAATGTTCTGAGATTGGCTGAATGTTCTTCCGCTTTCCGAAGATCACAATATCGTCCAGATAGTTTGCTGCAGTAGGGACCGACGCACAAACAGTTTGTAGATATTGCTGAAAAAATGCAGGGGCGGATGCACACCCGAATGGCAGTCGTTTGAATTGATACAAACCAAGATGCGTGTTAACCACCAAAACACGCTGGGATTCTCCGTCCAACACAGTTTTACTAGAGGAAGCCGAAAGGCACGCGTTTTAGCTCACGCAGGCTGGCGTGAGGTCTGGAACAGGACAAGGAAATTATTATTTAGAAAAAACGGACGCAGCTGGTGGAATACTTAACTTTAATCCATTAATGGCGAGCGTCGCTCTGGACGGTACATTATTCACAGTATCAATAGTAACTGGTAATGGCGCCTTGCTAGGTCGTAGCAAATGACGTGGCTGAAGGCTATGCTAACTATCGTCTCGGCAAATGAGAGCGTATTTTGTCAGTGAACCATCGCTAGCAAAGTCGGTTGTACAACTGGGGCGAGTGCTAGGAAGTCTCTCTAGACTTGCCGTGTGGCGGCGCTCGGTCTGCAATCACTGATAGTGGCGACACGCGTGTCCGACGTATACTAACGGACCGTGGCCGATTTAAAGGCTACCACCTAGCAAGTGTGGTGTCTGCCGGTGACATCACAATCAATATAATATGATTAGATTACATTACATTAGATTAATTCTTGTTTCATAGATCATGATTACGTTATTTCGTAATGATGTGGAACGTGTTATTTTAATGAATGATTGTTTTACATACCATGATAAAATTTCTTTACAATTTTTTACTCTATCTATCTCTCATTCTTTTTGATTTTTATCTCTGTTTCTCTCTCTCTCTGTCACACACACACGCCCACACACACACACACACACACACACACACACACACACACACACACACACATTCTTTTTTTTCCATTTGTTTGTTGTGCTCGACTATCGGCGAGGCACGAAAACGTTTGTGAATGAGTTTCTTAGTTTGGGTACAATTACGAAAGAAATATAAAAACAACTATGTGAGTTACTGATTTATGATGCTTTGTTTGCAGGCAGTTCTGAGTATTATTAGTAACTACGCTCCAGTCCCTAAACCTAGTTACAGAAATGCAAATCAGACGGACTACCTATTCCAGGCCGTAGCAGCCGCGACTTGGAGACACCAGCTATGGTCACTTCCCAGCCCGCCGTAAGATCACATCGGTTCGTCTTCTTCCTGCAGGTATTGTAACTGAGATTTGGCAACAAGGCAATTTATGTCTGGCAATTCTGTGATCGACGAGTTACTTCCTGGTGTGCACGGAATTAAGCCTCAAAGTTCACTTGATTTTACCTGTCATTTCCATTGAATAATCTGAGTTATTATCGCTTGAGGTGTAACAAAAGAATGTCAATTTACGATTTTCAGCCCAGGAAAGTCGTTGCGCGTGGAAATCGCAACTACTCTCGTCCTTCGAATAGCGATTTACGAGTTTTAGCCACCACAGGTCTCTTAAGAGGAAGCAAAGACATATTCTTCTTCGTCAGTTCTGTGGTAACGCGCTGACCTGTGAAACAGCCGCTGTTATGCTTCGCAGTTCCAGTCTCACTGAGTGTATCGTTTTTATCCCTACTTTGAAAGAGCTACAAGCAGTCAGATCAAACATCGCTAAGAAAATCTCACGAAAATACTTTCGGCTCATCGAGAAAACCTTACAAGGTTGCACAACAGGTAACGGCTCTTTCCGCTGCTGACAAGAAAATTTTGGGTTTTCTAGGAATGCATAACTTTATTTATGAAATGCCACATTTGCATACATCTTGAGTATGACACAGCATACCAATTAAATACAGACCCAATCAAAATCTAAGTGAGTAGTATTTTACCAATTCGTGACGATAGAAATGGCTCTGAGCACTATGGGACTTAACATCTGAGGTCATCAGGCCCCTAGAACTTAGAACTACTTAAACCTAACTAACCTAAGGACGTCACACACATCCATGCCCGAGGCAGGATTCAAACCTGCGACAGTAGCGGTCGCGCGGTTCCATACTGAAGTGACGATAGAGGCACGCTTGTGTACAAATACTCAGTTTTATTAAAACAGACTTTCGTCGTAAGGTTATCGTGGGTAATTTTATTTCATTTTTTATAATACAGTTCATAACTTTCGTAAGGTTTCCTTTAGTGTTGTTAAAACAATAGTAAACATGAGAGAGAAATTAATCATCAACGATGTATGTGAATTCTCTGGTGTTATCTACAACAGTCTGAAAATGCACATGCGGTTTATTGATTACATGCATGTAGAAAACTTGTTCTGAGTTAAAGCTCTCAAACAAGGTATGAAGAAGAATAAAACGTCACTACCAGACGACAGCTAATGTAGAAAATACTTCTCCGACGTATTTTGGCACGATGCTCTCTACGCATACATAATACAAAAGTTTTGAGATGCATCTACTGTCTGGCTGTCTGTTAAACCTGAAATGAACAAAATGTCGCAGAAGTTAGCCCTTTTTCCACGTACGACTATTTTGGGTTGAGAAGTGAAGGGAATTATGTTCCAAGTTCCATTAGATTGAAAACTATAGCAGACTGCAGAATTGAGTTTTAAAAAATGTGGCAGCGAATGTACTCGAACTCGCGATACTTACCATTACGCTACTAGCTGACACGTAGTTATAATAACTCCAGAAGTCAACAACAATTCGCCCAGAACTTTTGCATTACACAGCGCTGTGGGATAATGCATATGGCCAGGTCAACACTTATGAGAGACAAACAGTTATACCTTTTTTTTTTTTTGCACTGCACGACGTTTTCAACAAACAGATAGCGCAATAGAGTAGCTCAAGTGGAAAGGAACGCTTCCAATTTAAATTTCTGCATCCTACACTGTTGGCAGTTCTGTGTTGGTGACAGTTACGTGATTTTATTTTGGAGATTACAAATAAAGTTGAATGTATGCACTGGGTAGCCGAGGCAGCTAGTTCATGGTGATTCGGTCAACCAAGTAAATGAATTTACTGAACATGCTGCAAATTGCCTGTGTGTCAGAATTCTCTACCAGTGTGGCACAACGGCGTTATGATAGGAAAATAAGCCACTGACGAGAAGATATGGTGGTCTGTTGGGCTGATGACAGGTTCATATATCTGTGGTCTAGGTTCGATTCCAACTTCGGTCACTGATTTTAGATGGGGAGAGACAGATTCCATTCTCTTCTGGCTACACCAAGTGAAGAAGATATAATGGCATGGTGGTCTGAAATTCACATTAAAAATGATATTCCTTCTCTGCCAAGTAGACGCTGGGTTGAGCCACAATAAAGTCTGGAGTGGCGACGTGTAGGAACTCTATCACCAGCAACCTTTCTTATACTAGTTACTTATTTCTGTGACGAAACAAACGCTACGTTGGCTCACGGGACACTTATTCCATCTTTTATCTGAGCTTCTGTATGTCGATAAAATTGGATCTGAACTGGGAATGCAACTCAGACCGCCCTTAACGCGGAATTTCATCCCTTCGTGAGAATACAGCTCGGCTACAATTTGTTGTTTGTTCAAAGCTGCAGATTCCTCAACATCTCCACATATTGCGCGTGAATGGGTTCGAATCCTGGCCCGGCACTAAAGGTTTCATTATGTATTATCAAGATCTATCATGAGAACACAAATCTGCTGGTGGATAATAATTTCGGTTTTAAAGTATTTTCATTCGTTGTCAGCACTAATGATATTTGACGTTTTTGACTCCCAGTGAGACAGAACTATTTGCGAGATCACTGTAAGTTCAAGATGTTATTCCGAGCTGGTGGTGGAGAAAATTTCGGTAGCTGATATCTCTTTGTGTGTAGTCAACAACGATATGTGTGGAGCTCTATTCCCAGTCAGCACTGAACTCTTCGTGATATTATTCCTAGTTCAAACATACTCACATGTCGTTGCTGGTGCAACAATCCCATATTTAACGTTCGTTTTCTCTAGAGTATAACAGTGATAGGTGATGGGTTGCAGTCCTGGGAACGAAAAAATTAATGTTTCGTCTCGTCATTTCAGTTAAAACATCTAGCTACTGCCGAGAAAATGCGATATGTCACAGTTGATTGTGCTTCGATATCTATCCGATTAGGTTCTGGGTTCGAATACCTGTCCATCACAAAGCTTTACCTCACGGCGTTTCAAATACGTTACTTGTTAAGAAGCAGTATTTAACATTTCTCGTAGTTCGTTAACTAGGGACAGTAGGTGCTGGGTAGGAATTCGCGTCCGTTAAAAATGTTTGCGTTATGTAGTTTAAAGTTGATATTTGCTAACTCATACTGTCTAAAATCGAGGTATATCACTCTCTGTATGCCTAATCAGGACTGACTGTTAGTTTCCGTCTGTCACGAAATCTTTGCTTAGTCTGCATGACCTGGGTTTGAATCCATATGCAGAACGAGACGGTTCGTCGTGTCATTTGAAAT
This sequence comes from Schistocerca americana, assembly GCF_021461395.2. Taxonomy (NCBI): domain Eukaryota; kingdom Metazoa; phylum Arthropoda; class Insecta; order Orthoptera; family Acrididae; genus Schistocerca; species Schistocerca americana. Next base: position 376,790,258 of record NC_060130.1, on the reverse strand, counting down.
TCATACATATTCTCAATTAGCTGCTCGTGAATAACTTAAATTTTTCATGTCATTTTGTGTTAAATAATAAGTACGGTATGTTACTTTGAAGAGGGAGTCATGAATACGACGAACGTACTACGTGCATTATCTATCTGACATAATAATGACAGTGGTAACATTTCAGGTATGTCATTTATTGTAATAAATGTGAGCTTGCAAACCATAAGAACAGTCTTATCTGTGATAAGGTGTTCCCTGATATTTGTAGTATCTTAGTATTACTTTACATCACGATTTAGTGCGATACAGAGCAGTGTTTTCTAGTGGTGACTTGTTGGAACCATTTTCAATAGTCAAACGACTGTACCAAATAGCGATTAGAGGACCTACTAGACAGCTGCGTTATGTGGATTGCATGCGAATCAGGCGACATGCAATTCAGGTCGCTCGGATACTTTTGAGCACGACTGTACTTGTTTGCAACGTTATGGAAATATAAGAGGGCGTAGATGAAGACGAGAAGGAAGATATGATATTGCGTGAAGAATTTGACAAAGCACTGAAAGACTTAAGTCGAAACAAGAGCCCGGATGTAGACAACATTCCGTTAGAGCTACTAATAGCTTTGGGAGAACCAGCCATGGCAAAACTCTTCCATCTGGTGAACAAGACGAATGAGACAGGTGAAATACTCACAGACTTCATGAAAAATATAGTAATTCCAATTACAAAGAAGCAGGTGCTGACAGGTGTGAAAATTATCGACTTATCAGTTTAATAAGTCACAGCTGCAAAATACTAACACGAATCCTTCACAAGAGGATGGGAAAATTGGTAGAAGCCGATCTCGGGGAAGATCAGTTTGGATTCCGGAGAAATTTAGGAACACACGAGGCAATACTGACTCTACGACTCCTCATAGAACATACACTCCTGGAAATGAAAAAAGAACACATTGACACCGGTGTGTCAGACCCACCATACTTGCTCTGGACACTGCGAGAGGGCTGTACAAGCAATGATCACACGCACGGCACAGCGGACACACCAGGAACCGCGATGTTGGCCGTCGAATGGCGCTAGCTGCGCAGCATTTGTGCACCGCCGCCGTCAGTGTCAGCCAGTTTGCCGTGGCATACGGAGCTCCATCGCGGTCATTAACACTGGTAGCATGCCGCGACAGCGTGGACGTGAACCGTATGTGCAGTTGACGGACTTTGAGCGAGGGCGTATAGTGGGCATGCGGGAGGCCGGGTGGACGTACCGCCGAATTGCTCAACACGTGGGGCGTGAGGTCTCCACAGTACATCGATGTTGTCGCCAGTGGTCGGGGGAAGGTGCACGTGCCCGTCGACCTGGGACCGGACCGCAGCGACGCACGGATGCACGCCAAGACCGTAGGATCCTACGCAGTGCCGTAGGGGACTGCACCGCCACTTCCCAGCAAATTAGGGACACTGTTGCTCCTGGGGTATCGGCGAGGACCATTCGCAACCGTCTCCATGAAGCTGGGCTACGGTCCCGCACACCGTTAGGCCGTCTTCCGCTCACGCCCCAACATCGTGCAGCCCGCCTCCAGTGGTGTCGCGACAGGCGTGAATGGAGGGACGAATGGAGACGTGTCGTCTTCAGCGATGAGAGTCGCTTCTGCCTTGGTGCCAATGATGGTCGTATGCGTGTTTGGCGCCGTGCAGGTGAGCGCCACAATCAGGACTGCATACGACCGAGGCACACAGGGCCAACACCCGGTATCATGGTGTGGGGAGCGATCTCCTACACTGGCCGTACACCACTGGTGATCGTCGAGGGGACACTGAATAGTGCACGGTACATCCAAACCGTCATCGAACCCATCGTTCTACCATTCCTAGACCGGCAAGGGAACTTGCTGTTCCAACAGGACAATGCACGTCCGCATGTATCCCGTGCCACCCAACGTGCTCTAGAAGGTGTAAGTCAACTACCCTGGCCAGCAAGATCTCCGGATCTGTCCCCCATTGAGCATGTTTGGGACTGGATGAAGCGTCGTCTCACGCGGCCTGCACGTCCAGCACGAACGCTGGTCCAACTGAGGCGCCAGGTGGAAATGGCATGGCAAGCCGTTCCACAGGACTACACCCAGCACCTCTACGATCGTCTCCATGGGAGAAAAGCAGCCTGCATTGCTGCGAAAGGTGGATATACACTGTACTAGTGCCGACATTGTGCATGCTCTGTTGCCTGTGTCTATGTGCCTGTGGTTCTGTCAGTGTGATCATGTGAGGTATCTGACCCCAGGAATGTGTCAATAAAGTTTCCCCTTCCTGGGACAATGAATTCACGGTGTTCTTATTTCAATTTCCAGGAGTGTAGATTAGGGAATGGCAAACCTACGTTTATAGCATTTGTAGACTTAGAGAACGCTTTTGACAATGTTAACTAGAATACTCTCCATCAAATTCTAAAGGTGACAGGGGTAAAGCACACGGAGCGAGATGCTATTTACAATTTGTGCAGAAACCAGATAGTTGTAATGAGAGTCGAGGGATATGAAAGGGAAGCAGTGGTTGAGAATGGAGTGATACGGGGCTGTAGCCTATCCCTGACGTCATTCAGTCTGGATACTGAGCAAGCAGTAAAAGAAAAAAAAATTGAGTAAGACTTAAAGCCCAGGGAGAAGAAATAAGAACTTTGAGGTTTTCCGAAAACACTGTAATTCTGTCGGAGAAACCAAAGCACTTGGAAGAGCAGTTGAACGAAGTAGACAGTATCTTGAAAGGAGGATGTAAGATGAATATCAACAAAAGCAAAACGAGAATAATGCATTGACGTGGAATTAAATCAGGTGGTGCTGAGTGCATTAGAGTACGAAACGAGGCACTTAAAGTAGTAGATGAGTTTTACTATTTGGGAAGAAAAATAACTGATTATGGCGGAAGTAGGGAGGATATAAAATGTAGACTGGCAATGGCAAGAAAAGCGTTTCCGAAGAAGAGAAATTTGTTAACATCGAGTACAGATTTAAGTTTCGGGAAGTCCTTCTAAAACTATCTGTATTCGAGTGTAGCCAAGTATGGAAATGAAACATCGACGATAAACAGTTTAGACAAGAAGAGAATAGAGGCTTTTGAGATGTCGTGCTACAGAAGAATGCTGAAGAAGAGATTAATGAGGGAATACTGAATAGAATTTGGGAGAACAGATATTTGTGGTACAAACTAATTAGAAGAAGGGGTCCATTTTGTAGGACACATTCTGGGGCATCAAAGGATCGCCAGTTTAATGCTGGAATGAAGCGTGGGGGGTAAAAATCGTAGAGGGAGACCAATAGATGACTACAGTAACAGGATTCAGAATAATGCAGGCTGCAGTAGTTACTAGGAGATGAGTCTTGCACTGGATAGAGTAGCATGTAGAGCTGCATCCGACCAGTGTTTCGACTGAAGACCACAGCAACAACAAACTGTATAGGCAAAGGACAAGTAAAAACACATGCTATGACTAAGGCAGGTGTTAAAGCAGTCACACGCATTGTGTCTTACACTTAGTATACAGAAATGGCACTTTAGGATACAGGTAGTACAACATTTAGGACATGTGACTAACGATGAGTGAATCTGACAAACCTATATTAGTAAGAGCGATATAGCATTTTCTAATTCTGTCTATGGAAATAGAGTTACAATATGTCTTAGTCTTCACAGATGATTATAGAAGTTTTACAATAATAGGTAGAGGTGACACGACACTTATTCACCTAGTGAAAGTAGAAGCGAATTTTCGTTGTTTATCACAGTGCAAAAATGCATTCACTAAATTAAAAGGACTGTTAATAACGTGACCATTGCTGGTTTTTCAAAATTATAAGTAGGAATTTGCAAGCTTTTTTCATAAATGACAGCAACTATTAACCTCTCCTTCGACATTTGACTGCACAACGAATCTTGACTGATTTCATCTGCAGCTGCTGATACCTTCGCAATATCTCTGTTAACAGATATTCTTAATTCACAATAATTTCAAAATTCCGATAATCCTTCACAGTACAGAACGCTTCAGTATCAGCAAGTCAAGTATGAACAGGTACGTTAATTTGAGTTTCATAGAGGAATAATGTTTGGTATAACTGCATATATTACACTGTTGCAGGTACGGACAACTACTCAATTAATTCCGTGAGGGTCTTGACCATTCCTTACCATCTGTCTATTTTTATGTACAATAAAGCGAAGAAACAGGTTTCTCAAATTTGTAACCAGTATTTTTAACCTATCCACAAGTTGTAATATCGTCAAATTTGTAATAACATTTTAATGGCAATAGTAATTAATGCTTTATTTTACCTCCATTCCAAATGCATCTGAAATTATTCAACTTTATAAAAAGAAAACATTAATTGTAATTCACATTTTGTGGTAATTAGCTGTAACTGTTACTTCATAAATACAATAAAATAATTTACGATTTAGTTGATATCATTTCAGGTCGACTGAAAGACCTGAGTCGAACCAATGCCCCAGGAGTAGACAAGACTCCATTAGAACTACTGACGGCCTCGAGAGAGCCAGTCCTGACAAAACTCTACCATCTGGTGAGCAAGATGTATGAGACAGGCGAAATACCCTCAGACTTCAAGAAGAATATAATGATTCCAATCCCAAAGAAAGCAGGTGTTGACAGGTGTGAAAATTACCGAATAATCAGTTTAATAAGTCACGGCTGCAAAATACTAACGCGAATTCTTTACAGACCAATGGAAAAACTAGTAGAAGCCGACCTAGGGGAAGATCAGTTTGGATTCCGTAGAAATATTGGAACACGTGAGGCAATACTGACCCTACGACTTATCTTAGAAGCTAGATTAAGGAAAGGCAACCTACGTTTCTAGCATTTGTAGACTTAGAGAAAGCTTTTGACAATGTTGACTGGAATACTCTCTCTCAAATTCTGAAGGTGGCAGGGGTAAAATACAGGGAGCGAAAGGCTATTTACGATTTGTATAGAACCCAAATGGCAGTTATAAGAGTTGAGGGGCATGAAAGGGAAGCAGTGGTTGGGAAGGGAGTGAGACAGGGTTGTAGCCTCTCCCCGGTGTTATTCAATCTGTATATTGAGCAAGCACTGAAGGAAACAATATAAAAATTCGGAGTAGGTATTAAAATCCATGGAGAAGAAATAAAAACTTTGAGGTTCGCCGATGACATTGTAATTCTGTCAGATACAGCATAGGACTTGGAAGAGCAGTTGAACGGAATGGATAGTGTCTTGAAAGGAGAATATAAGATGAACATCAACAAAAGCAAATCGAGGATAATGGAACGTAGTCGAAATAAGTCTGGTGATGGTGAGGGTATTAGATTAGGAAATGAGACACTTGAAGTAACAAAGGAGTTTTGCTATTTGGGGAGCAAAATAACTGATGATGGTCGAAGTAGAGAGGATATAAAATGTAGACTGGCAGTGGGAAGGAAAGCGTTTCTGAAGAAGAGAAATTTGTTAACATCGAGTATAGATTTAAGTGTCAGGAAGTCGTTTCTGAAAGTATTTGTATGTAGTGTAGCCATTATGGAAGTGAAACATGGACGATAAATAGTTTAGACAAGAAGAGAATAGAAGCTTTCGAAATGTGGTGCTACAGAAGAATGCTGAAGATTAGATGGGTAGATCTCATAACTAATGAGGAGGTATTGAATAGGATTGGGGAGAAGAGAAGTTTGTGGCACAACTTGACTAGAAGAAGGGATCGGTTGGTAGGACATGTTCTGAGGCATCAAGGGATTACCAATTTAATATTGGAGGGCAGCGTAGAGGGTAAAAATCGTAGAGGGAGACCAAGAGATGAATACACCAAGCAGATTCAGAAGGATGTAGGTTGCAGTAGGTACTAGGAGATGAAGAAGCTTGCACAGGATAGAGTAGCATGGAGAGGTGCATCAAACCAGTCTCAGGACTGAAGACCAGAACAACAACAACAACAACTTTATTAAAAGTTTTGGTAATACTTAAAACAATTAAAAAACAAAATAAAATATTACCCAAACGTATGATCGAACCTGAGTCGCTGCAGAGCATTCTGCATTTTGATTCTCCTCCTTCATCATCATCATCATCATCACCATCATCATCATCATCTTATTCTTCTTCTTCCTCTTCTCCTCTTCATCTTCTTGTTTCCACGCTATGTATTCTCAATAAGCGTATGTTTGTAAACGTTACATATTAGCTTTATAGTTCCTTCACTCTAATCAATCAATTAATTCTTGTGCATTAAAATCAGTAAGAGTGTCGGATTTGATTTCAGACCGATATCCTTACTTATGTAACGTATGTGTAATAGATCACCACGTAAATTATTGCATCTGGTGATTCCACTACTTTATATCGAGATGGGAGTGACAAATGTGATGCAAAGTGTGTGTCGCCTCAACTGTGTGTGTAATGAAACCTAGAAGTGGTACAGTCAGTTGACAAAACGCTAAAATTTTGAGCAGTTACTTAAAATTTCACATTGAGCGAAACTTACATTATTCCAATATATAATATTATCTTCAGTTTCTACTTCTTCTCCAGGAAGTATTCATTTTTCTTCAGGTAACTGTATCTATTTAAGAAAAATGGAAAAAAAATATTCTGCAGCCCATATATTTTACGATGTAGAAAAATTTTGTCTGGAGTTTCCTGATCACATGCCTTGACATAGTAATATGAAACATTAATACTTCATCTACATTTACATATGCATGACTACTGTGCAATTCAGAAAGAAATTCAGACTATTTCCCTACGGTTCCAATGTTTACGTATGAGCTCTGATTTATCTTTTTTACTACGATGACCAATTCTAATTACGTAGGTGGGTACCATGACAATTTTTTCGTACTCGGAGGAGAAAGATGGTGATTGAAATTTCATGAGAAGGTTTCTCAGGAATGAAAATCACGTTTGTTACAGTGATTGCCACAACAACTCACTTATCATATCCTTGACTCCCTCCCCCCTCTTTTGCGATAGTACAAAAGGAGCTATCTTCTTCGAACTTTTTCGATGTCCATTGTGAGTCCCATGAGATACGGATCCCGTGTTAGACATCAGTTCTCAGGAAGACTACGGAAAAGCGTAGTGTAGGTAGTGTATTTAGTAGACCTGTTGCATCTTCTATGTATTATGCCAAAAAAATTCAGTCTTTATTCCGCTTTTCCCACAACATTATTTCTGTGATAGTTCTAGTTTAAGTAATTCGTAATTGTTATCCCTAAGTATTCAACTGAACTGACAGCCTTTGGCTTTTTGTGATTTATTGTGTAACCGAAATTTAATTAATTCCTCATGTGGACGAACTTAAACTTTTCATTATTTAGAACCAAATACCACTTTTTTCATTGTCCAAATATCTTGTCTAAATAATTTTGCAATTAGGATTGATCTCCAGATAACTTTATTAGACGGTAAATGAAAGAATCACCTGCAGAGATCAACATGAGATGCTGGGATTTTCTCCTAGAACATTTGTACATATTAGGAACAGAAAAGGGCCTATATCACTTGCTAGGGAATCGCCAGGTATTGCTTTTGTTTTACTTCATGAGTTTTCGTAATCTACTACGAATGATGACCTTTCTGGGAGGTGACGATGAATGCAGTCACAAAACATAGACAATAGTCCATATTCGTGCAGCTTGAGTAGAAGTCGCATGTGAGGAAACATTTCAAACGCCTTACGGAAATCTTGAAATGTGCAGTTAATTTGTGATCCTCTGTCGACAGATATTTTTACTTCGCTTGATTAGAGAGTCTGTTGTGTTTCACGAGAACGGTATTTTCAGTCTATTTTTCAGTAGATCGTTTCCTTCAGGTTGATTCTTAATGTTCGAAAACTATGCTTCAAATTTACTTCAATGACAAGGGTCTGTATTTCAGGGGATTACTCATATTTACTTTCTTGAGTATAGTTGTAACCTGTACTATTTTAGTCTGTAAATATGGGTCTTCCTTCGAGCGAGTTGTTGTAGACCGAAGCACCAAACAGGCTGGTATAGTCATGTGTATTCAAATACAGAGGTATGTAAACAGGCAGAATATGGCACTGCGGTCGTCAACGTCTGTATAAGACTTTAGTGCCTGGTGCGGCTGACAGAATGGTTACTTCTGATACAATGACAGGTTATATAGATTTAAGAGAGTTTGAACCTGGTGTTATAGTCGGCGCACAAACGATGGGACACAGCTTCTCCGAGGTAGCTATGAAGCGGGGATTTACCTGTACGACCAATTCACGAGTGTACCGTGAATATCATGAATCTGGTAAAACATCAAATCTCCGACATCGTGGTTGCTAGAAAAAGATCCTGCAAGAACGGGACCAACGACGACTGAAGAGAATCGTTCAACGTGACAGAAGTACAGCACATCCGCAAATTGCTACAGATTTCGGTGCAGGGCCGTCAACAAGGGTCAGCTTGCGAAGCATTCAACGAAACATCATCGATATGGGCTTTGGGAGCCGAAGACCCACTTGTGTAACCTTGATGACTGAACGGTGCGCCCTTGATGACTGGACGATATAAAGCTTTACGTCTCATCTGGGGCCTTCAAACGGACATTGGACTGTTGGTGTGTGGAAACATGTTGACGGGTCGGACGAGTCTCGCTTCAAATTGTAGCGAGAGGGTCGACGTTTACAGGTATGGAGACAACTTCATGCATCCATGGACCTTGCATGTCAGCAGGGGACAGTTGAAGCTGTTGCAGTCTCTGTAATGGTGTGGGGCGTGTGCAGATGGAGTGACACGTAAGCAAGCATCCTGTCTGACAACCTGCATCCATTCATGTCCACTGTGTATTCCGACGGACTTGGTCAATTCCATCAGGACAATGCGACACCCCACACGTCCAGAATGGTTATAGAATGGCTCCAGGAACACTCTTCTGAGTTTTCCGCTAGCCACCAAACTCCCCAAACATACACATTGCTGAGCATATCTGGAATGCCTTGCAACGTGCTGTTCAGAAGAGATCTGCACTCTCTCGTACTCTTACGGATTTATGGACAGTCCTGCAGGATTAATGGTGCCAGTTCCGTCCAGCACTACTTCAGGCGTTAGTCGAGTCCATTCCTCGTCGTGTTGCGACACTTCTGCGTGCTCGCGGGTGCCCTACACGGTATTAGACAGGTGTACCAGTTTCTTTTGCTCTTCGGTGTATATGACTGCTAAATATGGAGCTATTGTGTCAGCATACTCTGAAAGGAAACTAAATGGTATCCAACATCCTCTGGAGGTCATGTCTTTATTAAATGTTGTGAAAACCTTGACAGCAACGAGGATATCAACTAAGTTGCTCATGTTGGCAGCTGTGCTTCAGTCGAATTAAGATATACTTACTTCGTCATCATTGGTGAAGGAGTTCCGGAAAGAGAAGAGCATGTGTACTAAATGTTTGCTCAGTGTGTGTCTAAGGCAGAACATGGGAACCAGCCTGGTATTGGGGCCTGTATACCACTTAACTAAGAAGTGGTCGCGTTAACTCGGTCACCAAGTAGGAAGTTCTGGTGTAATTGTTTCCATTGGTTTACTTTATGTTTTGCGGGGTGCTGAATAAGTAATCATCAATGAACTATTAAAATAATGTTTTTAGTGGTTTGCATCTTATTACTTGCAAAACAGGTTATTTACGCGTAAACTGATCCAGAAGTAAAATAAAGGGAAGAAAGTAATTTAAATCCGCCACATCTGTTTGTACAACATATGGTTTCGATACAAAAGAGTGTTGAAATGTGGGGGAAATCAGTATTTTTTGGAAAATAGAAAAAGAGTAAAATAAATGATTTGTAATTTCCTTTCAAGTGAATTATTTGGTCGTCAGTTCCTAGCGTTTCAACATGTTTACCTGGAAATCTGTAAAAAAAGTCCTTCGTCGTGCCCTATGCAATGTCGAATTTAACTGCGCGCTCCTTCTGCGTCTCTTTGTCTCTCTCTCTCTACCTGAGGCAGCACCCCGTGCACCTCAACCTCTTCTTTGCCGCTCATCGTTCAGCTGGCAAACCGAAGAAGCCCTTCTTTGTGCCCTTTCTGACCTCGAACTCTCCCTTTACTGAATCACAGGGGAAGGGTGTCTTCATGTCAAAACACCTAACTGTTCTCAGTTCCCCAGTTCGTTTACGCTTACCGCGAAGGTCCTGTCATTTTTCCCTCTCTACTATGGCGTGAAGTTCATTTCGTTTCTGAGCATTTTCGTTGACAATGCAACAGCTCGGTGGCAATGTCCAATGATAAGTATTTTTATTTATGAGGATGGTGTGAGCCAGGGTGCGGTGAGAGTAGTCAAGGAAAAAGCAACAGCAACGTTGTTGCGTGATGCTCGTAAAAAGGGGAAATGACAGGAACGGAGCTGTTTCAGCGGATAAGAAATTCTGTTAATGTACATGTTTTATTTCAGAAAAGTTACACAAATGAAAGAAAGGGAGTTGCTGACATGAAGGAAGCTGATGAACCAAGCACATCGTCAGGAAAATGAAGATCATCTAGTGAGTAATTTTATTTCAAAACATATTGTTCTGTGTGTGAAACAGGTATTCCTAAAGATTGCGCGAAGTGTCAAGAACTTAATTTGATACATCAGCTTTCGAAAATACAGATTAAAGCCCAAGGCCGACAAAAAATGCAAGGGTTTATTTTTTTTTTTAATTTTAATTTTTTTCATTTACCAGCCACTGACTCAGATAGGAGACAACTACATTTCTCAAAGAAAAACTGTCATACAACGTATATTGGGGAGGTACGAGGAAGATATCAAAGAGAAAACATTCTTATGTTCCGAAAATACTGACCATAAGGTTTTGACAGATGCATGTACACTGAAAAACGTTTATCAGAACGGTAAGGACTTTTAGATTAGTTGAGACATCGGCTGATGTAATTCTTGAAGAGATAAGATGAGCACCATATGACTCTTATCCTTCAATTTCTCGGACGAATATGAATGTTTTGTTCCGGAGATTCTCATATTTGTCTTAGAAAGACAAACAATCGAGAAGAAGGAATCCTAAGAAGTGAAAAAAAATGTTTCAGCCCTTTCACTCAGTGTTATTAGCTTCTTTGCTTTCTCCGCTTACAAATTGGGCTATGAGCTTCTCTTTACAAGAAGTGTTGGTCACGAGAACTGACTGTTGTTGTGTCGTTCTTGGGATTTTGCACCTCTTATTCCGAAGCTGTCCGTCTTGAAGTTTCAGCGGTCACGAGATCATCATTAGAAATAGACCCGACAGCTTTACATCAATTTCTTCATGACAACGTAGATTTTAACAATCATACACTGGATGTATAAAAATATCTTCTATGCAATGGGATGGGGGGGGGGGGGGAATACATTCGATAAGCCCTGCAAATGTTATTGCTCCAGATCAAAGAATTGCCAGTGCAAAGAAATGAATACCAGCTCAACTAGTTGGTGAGTTTGGTGCTGTTTCCTTAAAACATTTTGAGAAAACAGGTCCTCTTAACTTAATGAATATTAACATTCAGGATCTTGAACAGCTGTTTGTTTCACCTTATACTATCACACCATGTCTGGCAGGCCTAATTTGGCATTATGGCAGTCGGAAAATTGTGCCTGGGATTACAGGATGGTGTGGTTTCGTGGAGCAAATAACCGGTGGTCTCCCCTTTGACACAATCTACGTTGCTTGTTGCCATTTATAAATGGTTCACCACCAGCTCGCAATACAGTATATAACATTTTACTCACTTCCACAGAACAGAGCAAATCGATATATCAACAAGCATCCGTCAACACCTTTGACTAGCCACTACAGCATAGTAACTTGCTTGGAAGAAGATCCCGACTGCCTTTATGTCATCATTAGACTACGGCGGTTTCACCTGCTGATGTCGTTCTTGAGGGCTGTAGGCTACTTAATGGATTGTGGTGGGTTGAAGGAGTTATTCAATTCAATATATCCATTGAACTCACCAGAGAAAATACTGACAGGTCATGACTGTTCAAAAGCCACATATATCTATTACACTCAACAGAGAAACTACTGACAGTACGTGCCTATTCAAAAACCCTTAGAACACATACATTAGCCCATGACACACTGGGGAAAACTATCTTTGATGCCACTGATATAATTCCAGATCTTCAAGAAAAAGTTGTAGAATTCTTAAATGACGGAGAAAGATCACTGATGTTGTTAGCACATGGAAAAAAGTATGTATAGCAATTGAAAACCAAGTTTTCTGTACAGCTCCGAGCCATAGCTAACCATGGCGCCACTGCAAAGTTATGGAGACAATAAAATAAATGGCTCTGAGCACTATGGGACTTAACTTCTGAGGTCATCAGTCTCCTAGAACTTAGAACTACTTAAACCTAACTAACCTAAGAACAACACACACATCCATGCCCAAGGCAGGATTCGAACCTTTCGTGCTGGCGGACATTTTTTATATCCCAGGTGTTAGTACCTCTCCCTACAAGACATGACGAACTAGAGAGGTAAAATGAGCGCTCTTGAGTACGAAATGTTCTCGGGTGGTGGATTCACTGTACGAACCACCAGAATATTCTGGCGTGGAACATGGACCGACATCATCACTGAACAGTTCTTAACAAGGATAATGAAAGCAGCTGGAGGTCTGTGCCGTTAATGAAACTATCCTTTGTAGGTGGACAAAAGGAATGACCCTCCTCCAAAATATCTGTGAGGAAATGGAGATGATGTGTGGAGTCACATTCACTAGTTCAGAACAACGCCTTGAGATGAGAGAATCGAGTATCAAAAGGGATACAAGTAATTCCAAAAAACTTGTGTGGCCGCACGGTTTCAGGCGCCATGTCACAGATTGCGCAGTCTCTCCCGCCGGAGGTTCGAGTCCTCCCTCGGGCATGGGTGTGTGTGTTGTTCTTAGCATAAGTTAGTTTAATTAGTGTGTAAGGCTAGGGACCGATGACCTCAGTAGGTTGGTCCCTTCGGAATTCACACACATTTGAACATTTTGACTGGTTTGCGTAACACTCTCCTTTTCCTGATGTCACGGACGTTTTATCTACTACCACTGCCACTTGTGCTACTTGCTACGATTAACTATACGATAAAAGTAAGTCATGATGTCATCTCTATCAGTCTTACGAATATTTTTCAAAGAATCACAAATGCAGAACAGTCTGATGACGAGCTTGAGGAGTTCTTAAAATACGAACTGTGTCCTTATCCGTTGGTTCTATATAACTCGTTTGGTATAATAAGTTTCCTTGATATAAGAAATCCATATCAAATGAAGGGGCTAATTCCAAGGGTATATGTATGTCATAGATGGAGGATTTTTTCTGCGTAGGGTCGTATGGACGAGAGGTTAATCATTTTCATCAATTTGTGGAAGTTATGTCCCATTTATTAAGTCCAACGACAGTGCTGTAGTCATCTTCGATGGTTATCCTGAAGAAGGTACGAAATATGCTGAGCGGGCAAGAAAATCATGGAAACAGATGACAGTAGACGTCATGCTCGACGAAACAATTATGCCGACAGTGCCACAAGAAAAATTCTTAGACAATACGAAAAACTCATCTCAATGTTGAAGGTCAATTTTACACCAGCTGGCTGTCGGCCAACCACAACAGTTCGTCTGTTACATCATTTTGTTTTTGCATGTCAAAGATGAGGTTTCTGCAAACCCTAAAAAAAAAAAAAAAAGCTGTAACCAAGACCATTGAAGTTTTTAAAGATACTAGGGCACGTGCTGATGCTATTACTAATGGTGGTATAACATTTTCAGTGCACTGTAAGTACTGACTGACAAGGATGGCACAACCTTCAACAAAATTAGGTATAAATATTGCCTTAGGTGTGCATACAGAACGACGTCCCATTTGGCACCCGTCTTACTATCGAGGCTGCAGCATAACAACATTCGATGACGGTATACATCTAAGTTCAAAAATTACTTGAAAATGAAGAAGATCCTGAGCGATGGGTAGGAAGAAAACCAAAGCTGGTTTGCAGTCAGAACAAATGTGATAGCCACCAGCACCAGGAGCAGCTTTTAATCTTATTTTTCGTAGATGCATGAAGACCTGTCAGAAGAACCGTGGATGCACAAAAGCAGGCCTCAAATGTTCCAATATGTGCCTGAACTGCGAGAACAGCTGCAGTTGCATGCCAGTTGCAGAAATTGAAGAAGAAGCAGAGGATGACCTGGGGTTCCCTGGATTACTTCAACGCACCTATGCATAAATAACTCTGTCTCACCTGTATTTCTTTACTCCCTATTTATTTGTGTGTTCAAAACATATTTCTTAAAGGTTCTGTTTTCATGTTTATTTAATAAATTGCCAAGTATATGTGGTTAAGTGACTGATTATTTGGTATAGGAAAGGAATCCGTTAAAGTTCGGGTGCACGATAAATAAATTAAATCTAAGGGCCGTTAATTCAACTAAATACCTAAAAAAATGGTTCAAATGGCTCTGAGCACTATGGGACTTAACTTCTGAGGTCATCAGTCCCCTAGAACTTAGAACTACTTAAACCTAACTAACCTAAGGACATCACACACATCCATGCCCGAGGCAGGATGTAGGGTCGAGAACCGCTCGGCCACTCCGGCCGGCTCCAAATACCTAAGAACTACAATTATGAACAACTTAAACTGGAAATAACACGTAGAAAATGTTGTGAGGATGGCAAACCAAAGACTTCGGTTTATTGGCAGAACACTTAAAAGATCTACTAAAGAGACTGCCTACACTACTCTTGTCCGTCCTCTTCTGGCGTGGGGTATCCTTAACAGAGAATGTGAAGAGTATATGTAGAAAGTTCAAAGAAGAGTAGCACATTTTCTACTATAGGGGACAGAGTGTCACGGAGACGATACACGGTTTGCGGTGGACATCATTAAAGCAAAGGCATTTGTCGTTGCGGCGGGATGTCCTCACGAAATTTCAGTCACCAACTTTCTCCTCCGAATGCGAACCCTGATTTTTCGTTCTGTTGATTAACGGAAGTTGTGGACCCAAGTGACTCCAGCAAGCTGAAAGTTCGAAAATATTTTGTTGACTCCGACCTACAAAGGTAGAAACTATCACATAATAAAATAACGAAAATCGGAGCTCCCACGGAAAAATATAAGTGCTCGTTTTTTTTCCGCTTGCTGTCCGAGAGTGGAATAATAGAGAATTATTGTAAAGGTGGTGCTGGGTGCATTAATGTGGTTTTCTGTGTATCCATGTAAATTTAGATGTAAATATCGATGTAGAAGAACTGGAAGGCTGCCCTGAAGAAATTATGGAACACGTGTCTAAGACGGCCCACAGCAGTACTTAAATGCATATTAACTATACAGAAATTCACCTCTTTTATTAGCTGTAAGAGTAATGTCCACCTACATCATATAGAAATATATGTTAATGGTGTTCTCTGCTGTTTTCAGAAAATTACTGTTTCATCCGATATTTCAACACCCTTTTGCTTAGAAACCATAAGACGTAAAAAAAAAAAAGAAAAGGAATGTTACAGACATAAATTGTAGATGATTTTCGTCTCTTTCTTTTATTACCAGAATAGTTTGCTTTGTAAATTATTAGATGAAAGATACTGAAAGCATTATTTTTGGTGGTTGTTTGAAGACTTCTAATTTCTGGTTCACGGCTCTTGATTCGTGTTCAGCACACCAAAAAACATAAAACGAATCACTCGAAACAAATGCACCGAAACTTTCCACTTAAAACTAGAGCTTTAGTGGATTACGTTCTGACCTGTTTTGCGTACCATAGGGGATCAGTATGAAGTGATATTAACTTATCTGGTACATATCTCTCAATGGTCATCGATGCTATTTCTGTGAATATAAGCCACATCTGGTCTCCACTTACTATCTCTTAGGAAGGCGTCAAGTGAATTTTATCTGCCCGTTTAAATAGATATTTTCGCTTTCATATTTGGTAGGTTTCTTTGAAATAGATTTCAGTCACGCTAAACCGACCTTGTGATCGCTGGACCCTGTATCCGTCATGTTTCTCCCATTTGCTCAGAGTTATTTATTGATAAGAGGTCAAGAATGTTTTAGCAAAAAAAAAGGCTGTGAACACTATGGGACTTAACTGCTGAGGTCATCAGTCCCCTAGAACTTAGAACTACTTAAACCTAACTAACCTATGGACATCACACACATCCATGCCCGAGGCAGGATTCGAACCTGCGCCCGTAGCGGTCGCGCGGTTCCAGACTGAACCGCCTACAACCGCTCGGCTATGTTTTAGCAGCTGTTTACATTTAGAGTAATCATCTAAACTTATCGGTCAAAATAACTGTCAGAGAAAGAATTCAGCACCACACCGGACGACATTTTACGCCTACCAACTATTGTAGACATGCATTTTCCCCAACATATCGAGGGCAGATTCAACCATCAGTAAAAATAATTGTATGCATGGCTTAACTAAAATGAGACTAAAGTTTCCTTTTACGTATTCACCATCTGTATCATCTGAGTCAGAAGGTCGGTAAAAGGAACCAATTGTTACCTTATTCAGGTTGTCAGTTAGAGCCTCTACCCGTAGTAACTCACAGGGACGATATACTTCAATTTCACTAAACGGTAAGCTATTTCTAAGAACAATAAGTACTATACCACCAACAGTATTCAATCTACTCCATTTTAACACTGGTAGATCCTTCGTAAAAATTTCGACTGAACTTATTTCCGGCTTCAGCCAACTCTTGTTTCCTGCAGTGGTTTGAGCTTGAAGCTGTCGTTCTCTCCGAACACAGCTGCGAAAATTTAAAGCTACAATACGGACTGCTGTTAGGTCTGCACTCGTATTGTGTTTTCCTTGCACCCTTGAGACAGAAGCCCTTTCCGTACTCTCCCGAGACCTTCTAACCTAAAAAGCGGCACAGTTCACTCCCCCTTGTTGCCACTACCAGTGTAACCACCTGTTTTGTGTAGTGGACACCTGACCTATTAAGCGGAACCCAAAATCCCACCACCCTATAGCGTAAGTCGAGGAATTTGCAGGCTACATGGTCGCAGAATCCTCTGAGCCTCTGATTAAAACCCTCTGCTTGACTCTGTATTAAATCTCTACAATCGATCTTGTCGATGATGATACATATGATGAGCTCTGCTTTCTCATCACAAGAAAGACTGGCAGTCTTCAGCACTTCAGATAACCGCCTAGAACCAGAGAGAATATCTTAGGACAAAAAAGGAAAAGAAAGAAACATCGTTAGTTCCGACATGATTCACCACCTGCTGCTGGGTGCACTATGTGCTCTTCATGGAATCTGGAAGAGGTTGTTCCACAACTGCGATGACCCACTCCCCTCTCACCCCCTCCCTTTCCCCAGTACGCACACAGACTGCATACTGGACTACTTCCTCTGCCTGGTAACCATCTCCGTAAGTGGCCCCATTACGTGCCTAACACTAACATAGCAGCTACCAGCTAACAGTAATCTCAATCTTTGTTCATGTCCAGATCTTGCAGGCCAAGAAGCTTCCGCTGAACAGAGCAAGTTATTGCTTGTGGCTAAGGATTTTTATCAGACACAGACAGTGTGTGATACCTGTACGGCAGATTAACTGGAGAAGCATTTCAATTGCCTCCCTGGAAAGTCTTTCGCTGCCAATCTCATTCGAACACAGGTGAGGTGCCAACCCGAATGTCGGCAGCAAACGTGAGGGCCACAGTAGTGGATCGATCGGGAGACACTTTGAACGTGCTGAACGTCCCTTGGATCCCTGTGTACGGGCCCCTTCAAGCTGAATGACGGAAGCCAGGACCACCTGGAGCTGTATGCGAAGGTTCACTAATTCGGCTTCCATCCGAGCACAAAAATAAAAGTTGCTATCCATACTAACGATGGGGGAACTAAACACTAGACAGTTATTAAAACGCGAAATTGTGCCTAGTAACAAATACGTATGAAATTTATGAATTTAAAGTAAAAATCACCCAGGAAAACAAAATAAGTCGCTTCTAGTTAGAAGCTCGTAACAACTTACAAATGAAATGGCGTGCTCTGCTGTGGTGTTGCAGGGACGGAAGCTACCGCCTAACTGTTGATGTAATATCTGGAGTGAAGTGCACATGAAAATGTTGAGTAAGGCGTTTTCGTAAACATGATGTGACAATTTTAGCATGGATTTGAATATAAGTGCATAAAGCGATCTTCACCTAGGCAGTTGTTGCACCATGTTCAGCATCCACATTGACACTGTCAGCAAATATTAGAAGACATTCTATTTCTCTGGACTTAAGAAAGATTAACCGCTGCCGACCGCGGTGGCCGTGCGGTTCTAGGCGCTGCAGTCCGGAACCGCGGGACTGCTACGATCGCAGGTTCGAATCCTGCCTCGGGCATGGATGTATGTGATGTCCTTAGGTTAGTTAGGTTTAAGTAGTTCTAAGTTCTAGGGGACTGATGACGTAAGATGTTAAGTCCCATAGTGCTCAGAGCCATTTGAACCATTTGATTAACCGCTCAGCAGACTGAAAAGTATTGTCCTTAGAATTTATTATACAGTTTTCTAATATCTTACAACTTCTCAAACGAGTGGTAAATTACTGAAGAAATCTAAACAACAGAAGCCCTCGTATTCCAATCTTTATGGCGCCCAGTTCCATATACGCTGCCCAGTCACGTTAAAGTAACGACCTGTCAATAGTCTGAATAACAAACTTTTGCGCATATCACTGCGAGACCTGCAGGAAGAAGGTTCTGGAATGCCCTCACGGGCATGTGACGCCTTGCCAATTCCAGTGCAGTGGCCAGCCGTGCAAGGCTCCTCGGTTGAGGACACATGGCATGAAAATTCCTAGCGAGGTGGTCCCACTGATTCTCGGTTAAGTTTAAATCCTGGTAGTCTGGTGGCCGGGGGAGTGCGGTAAACTCATCCTTGAGCTGTCCGAACAATCCACGTGAACATCAAGCTGTGCGACAGGTTTCGTCGCCCTGCTGGTAGATGCCATCGGGCCGAGGAAAAACAAACTGCGTGTACGAGTGGACAGTGTCCCCATGGGTAGATACATACTTGTGTTTACAGTGTGCTTTCCAGAATGATATCACCAAAGGAATTCTACGAAAACTTTTCCCAGCTCATAATGCTCCCTCCTCCAGTATGGAGTGCTCCGACGATTATTGCGGGGTGTTTGCTTTCAAATGTTTCACGCCGATGGAGCAGAAAACGTGATTCATCTGCAGAGACCACTTTTAGTTCGCCACTCCGTGGACGTCCAGTTGTGGTACTGGCATGCAAATGCCGACCTTCGTCCAGATGAACAGCAATTAGCATAGATGCATGAAGCAGGCGCCTGCTGCGGAGGCCCAATCTCAGCCACGTTCGCTGAACAATCGTTGAGAAGGCACTGTTTATAGCCTCTTGGTTCATCTGGGTGGTCAGTTGCTCAACAATTGAACGTCTATTCGTCCGTACACGTCTCGACACCGGTTTTCACCCCTGACATTTACGGCCCGCGATTTACCACAGTTGCCTCGGGGCCGTTTTCGATAGCGCCGTTATTCCGTACACGGTTACTTTAACCACGGCGACACGAGGAAAAATTTACGAATTTAACCGTTTCAGTAAAGCTTCCATTCTTGGCCCAAAAACTAATGGTCTTGCCCTATTGGACGCAGATAAAGCGTTCTGTTTCAGCATGGAGACAACGACTGCACTGTTTCCGCGTCCTCCGGACTCGCGTTATTTGCCCTCCACTGCTAGTGCTGCCATCTTCCGTCTGTGTGTGGTTATTGGATGTTCACATAGAACGTAGGAGGTGGGCACTTTAATGTGACTGGGCTATATATGTTCGTCATCTGTCTCGAGGTTCACTATTAGACTCCCAAATTCTTTTGCTAAAAATAAGAGAGGATAAGTTATACATAAGAAAAACGTGATATTTGAATTGTTTATCACAGTGATTGAAGTCAATGACGATCCATGTTGTAACTGAAAGACAAATAAATTATATATTACTGTTTTATTTTCATCATTTGAAACCAAATTTGTGCCTCTGTATGTGTGAGTGGACAACTATCACAAGTACTTTTGTTTCGATTACGTCTTTATTTTGCAGCACTTCAAGTAACTGCTTACGTGCAGTTTCTGTTTCAGGAACGACCTTGAAATCCCAGCTCCATTCCCAGCTAAGCCTTTGAATTTCAAAAAATACGCGAATACCGCAATTAGAGGTAGAATTCCACCACGTTTGGGGACAGGCACTACAAAAAATGTGTTGAACCATTTTCCAGTTACATTCTTTTAATGAAACTGTGAAGCAGTTTCAATATACACTCCTGGAAATTGAAATAAGAACACCGTGAATTCATTGTCCCAGGAAGGGGAAACCTTATTGACACATTCCTGGGGTCAGATACATCACATGATCACACTGACAGAACCACAGGCACATAGACACAGGCAACAGAGCATGCACAATGTCGGCACTAGTACAGTGTATATCCACCTTTCGCAGCAATGCAGGCTGCTATTCTCCCATGGAGACGATCGTAGAGATGCTGGATGTAGTCCTGTGGAACGGCTTGCCATGCCATTTCCACCTGGCGCCTCAGTTGGACCAGCGTTCGTGCTGGACGTGCAGACCGCGTGAGACGACGCTTCATCCAGTCCCAAACATGCTCAATGGGGGACAGATCCGGAGATCTTGCTGGCCATGGTAGTTGACTTACACCTTCTAGAGCACGTTGGGTGGCACGGGACACATGCGGACGTGCATTGATCTGTTGGAACAGCAAGTTCCCTTGCCGGTCTAGGAATGGTAGAACGATGGGTTCGATGACGGTTTGGATGTACCGTGCGCTATTCAGTGTCCCCTCGACGATCACCAGTGGTGTACGGCCAGTGTAGGAGATCGCTCCCCACACCATGATACCGGGTGTTGGCCCTGTGTGCCTCGGTCGTATGCAGTCCTGATTGTGGCGCTCACCTGCACGGCGCCAAACACGCATACGACCATCATTGGCACCAAGGCAGAAGCGACTCTCATCGCTGAAGACGACACGTCTCCATTCGTCCCTCCATTCACGCCTGTCGCGACACCACTGGAGGCGGGCTGCACGATGTTGGGGCGTGAGCGGAAGACGGCCTAACGGTGTGCGGGACCGTAGCCCAGCTTCATGGAGACGGTTGCGAATGGTCCTCGCCGATACCCCAGGAGCAACAGTGTCCCTAATTTGCTGGGAAGTGGCGGTGCGGTCCCCTACGGCACTGCGTAGGATCCTACGGTCTTGGCGTGCATCCGTGCGTCGCTGCGGTCCGGTCCCAGGTCGACGGGCACGTGCACCTTCCGCCGACCACTGGCGACAACATCGATGTACTGTGGAGACCTCACGCCCCACGTGTTGAGCAATTCGGCGGTACGTCCACCCGGCCTCCCGCATGCCCACTATACGCCCTCGCTCAAAGTCCGTCAACTGCACATACGGTTCACGTCCACGCTGTCGCGGCATGCTACCAGTGTTAATGACCGCGATGGAGCTCCGTATGCCACGGCAAACTGGCTGACACTGACGGCGGCGGTGCACAAATGCTGCGCAGCTAGCGCCATTCGACGGCCAACATCGCGGTTCCTGGTGTGTCCGCTGTGCCGTGCGTGTGATCATTGCTTGTACAGCCCTCTCGCAGTGTCCAGAGCAAGTATGGTGGGTCTGACACACCGGTGTCAATGTGTTCTTTTTTCCATTTCCAGGAGTGTTTAACTTCGATATGGCATCCTGGCTTCATAAATTCAGTTAAATAATTCTCCAATAGACTGACTGTTATTTGAATCAGGTAATAAGGATCACGTTAAACATTACAAAATATTTAATCCTTTCATCAAAATGTGTTACGACCGAGGGTTGGAATTGCATAAGGTTTTTCTTGTTACAAGCAAAGAGAATGTTCTAAATCACAGGAGTTATCGTATCGACTTTGATAATTACGTTTGTATACGTTCGTTTACATCACAGTTGAACTAAGAGGTTGAAGATAAAATTCATTCGAGTAAAACAAACAAATGCTATCTTCCACTTAATGTGGGCAGATTGAGTGTGAGTCAGGCCTACTACAAACTGGAGTGATTGCTTTGGCTTTCTTCAGACTTTGATTGAGAAATGGTAATCAATGTCATTGCCATGTTTCGAAATTCCATTGCTAAGAACAGCATTCTTGAAGGATATGCCCAGAAAGATCGATGAAACACGAAGAGTAATCTGTCATTGCAGCAAAAAAGGAAAGCCTGCATTAGAATGAGCATTTCAGAGTTTTCACATTCACTAAGGCTATGGTTCAAGATGGATAGAGTTTACAAAAAGGCGTAACAACGAGTACATCGGGGCTAAGCATTATGATCATGCTAGCTCATAAAAAATCGATGAATGACATATTCATTTAAAAGTTGAGGATAAAAAGCTGGCAGTGTCCAAATAGTTGATGGAGCAAAATAAGAAGAGTCACGTAAGAAATTAATACCGGAGGCTAAACGTAGGCGTATGGCCTTGTCTTTTCATAAACCAGTGAAAAGAAGCAGTAATATTTTGATGGCTTACAGTGTGAAAACGGTTGACTGCGTGAGTATAAATTCATCAGTGTAAGCCACCCCAAACGAAGATACAATCGTCTGCATGATAATATTCTGCCACCTAGGCATCCGTTGGACAGATTAAAATATCTCTTCTTCGTATTCTCTTTCGGCTGCTGGGACGTTAAAAATTTTTAACAACATTTCCTGCTTAGATTTACTGTGGAACTCACAACTGCTATTTCTGCTTTTAAGCCACTATCAAATGATTCAGCTGCCACGAATACTAAAAATTGCCTTAAAAGTAGAAACTATCGTTAAGCACTAGAACACGCACTCCAGTGTATCGTTGCATATTGAGTACATCCTCAGCAATGAGCCAAAATAAGGTTTTCTAATGGCTGATTTTCCTAAATGCTTCAAAGAAAAGAGGCAGGGACTCATGTTAACTTTATAGGGATCACCTGTGTTGAAGAAGAACATTAGAAAATTTTGATTATTGGTTGAACGAAGAAAACTACATGTAAAATTAAATAAATATTCTTGTAGATTGTTTTACATTATTTAATGTTACCGGTATGTTTTCATCTTAAATTAGGGTTAATAATAGCTCTCACGTACTAAACGCGTAGGCAGTAATTTGCACGAATGTTTGTCTCATCGAGCAACGGCCTTGCCGCAGTGGATACACCGGTTCCCGTCAGGTCACCGAACTTATGCGCTGCCGGGCGTGGCCGGCTCTTGGATGGGTGCACCATCGGGGCCGCCATGCGCTGTTGCCATTTTTCGGGGTGCACTCAGTATCGTGATGCCAATTGAGGAGCTACTCGACCGAATAGTAGCGGCTCCGGTCAAAGAGAACCATCATAACGACCAGGAGAGCGGTTTGCTGACCACACGCCCCTCCTATCCGCATCCTCAGCTGAGGATCACACGGTGCTCGGACGGTCCCGATGGACCACTTGTGGCCTGCCGACGGAATGCTTGTCTCATCCCTCTTGTATATTATATTCTGAGACAAAAAGGAAAGGACTCCCAACGAAGGAATTATCCAAATGGGATGGAAGTCTGTAGGTGTGATTTATATGTACAGTTAAACAAATGACTACAACTTCAGAAAAATTGGATGATGGATTCAAGAGAAAGAGCTTGTCAAATTGCGCAAGTCATTAACACGTTCGTCCACCTCTGGTTCTTATGTAATCAGTTATTTGGCGTAACATTCATTGATAGGTTTGCTGGATATCCTTCTAAGGGACAGCGTGCAGACGCAGGCTAACTTGAGCGCAAGACCATCAAAACACCGAAATTATTTGAGGGCCCTGCCCACAATGTTCCAAACTTTCCCATTTCGGGAAACATTGGGCAACCTTGCTGGTCGGATTTGACGAGCACGAAGGCAAGCAGTAGAAAGTCTCACAGTCTGAGGGCGGGCATTGTCTTGCTGAAATATGGGCCTAGGACGCCTTGCCATCAAGGGCCACAAAATTTGGCGCAGAGTATCGTCGACATACCTCTGTGCGGATGATAACCAAAGGAGTCCTGTTGTGAAAGGAAATGGCACCCCAAACCACCACTCCTGGTTGTCACGACGTATGGCGGGCGACTATCAGAGTTGTATCCCACTGCTGTCTGGTGAGCCTCCAGACACGTCCTCGGCCTGGAAACTCACTAACTGGAGTACAGTTGTCTTCAGTGATACGTCCAGCATCGAACGAAGCCCCGATGAACAGCAAAAACATGGCTGGAGACGGAGACGTCCCAGACAGTGTAGGACACCAACCGGAATGTCACTCGCTATACTGCCCGGCAACTAGTGGTAATGGTCTGGGGTCCAATTTGGTTTCGTAGCAGGACCCTTTTGGTTGTTACCTGTAGTATCCCCACAGCACAGCGGTACGTCAACGATATTCTACGCCCCGTTTTGAGGCCCCCACATGGCAAGGTATTCTGGGCTTACATTTAAGCAAGGTAACGCCCGCCTTCAGACGGCGTGAGTTTCTACTGCTTGTCTTCGTGTTTGCGAAACCCTGCTTTGGCTAGCTAGGTCGCAGTATCTGTCCTCAGTTGAGTACGTTTTATAGCATTATGGGCAGGCCACTCCAATCACTTCATTATTTTGACTATCAAACACGCCAATGAGGTAAAATTTGACACGTTATCCCTCAGGAGGACATCCAACAAGTCCCTCAATCAATGCCAAGCCGAATAACTGCTTGTATAAGGGGCAGAGGTCCACCAGCGTTTTATTGACTTGCTCAGTTTGTGAAACTCTTTCTGCTGAATATATCACCCAATGTATCTGAAATTGGAATCATTTGTTTGTCTGTACATGTACATCACACCTACCTATTTCTGTCCTTTGTAGAGAATTCTTTTTTGAAGCGTCGGTTTTTTGTCTTAGTATGTACAATCTTACGCTCATAGTGTGAGTCCTTGTTGTATCACTAACAGCTGCTTGTACATCTGCTGCGGTTCCCTCATATTCTTAGTGTAGGAAAATCTGTAATGCCTCTACTGTGGCGTGACAGTGTTTCATCCCGTAATATAAACAGCCCTGAGGTTTCTATCATTAAATGTTTTGCTAATTGCTTTTGCTGGAAATAGAAGCCCAGAACATTCGTGCAGAGTTAGGAATTCGAGGGATGAGCCAGCACATTCATTGCCTTCCTATCTACGCCGCTTTTGTAATACGTTTGCAGTTGTTACCCCAGTATGTGACCTGTTATTTATTCTCGGTGCCTTTAATGGTGATATTCCGGTTGGTCAGCCGAGTAATTGTTATCATATGTACAATATTTTCACGATGGGACCACTCATGTTCTTCAGATGCTGCGAGGTTTGCTATAATGTGTACATGCTGGCTGGAATCCAACCAGGTTGTAAACTATTTTTTATTTCGCACCGATAATTATATTTAAGTTCGAATTGCGACGTACACTATGCCCTTTGATGCCATTATTTTTCAGATCCCGCAATGATATTTCGGAATCGCACAATCTCTAAGCGTCTGCCGACTCTGGCGGATTTGAAGGCCGCGAAGGTCTTAATAAATTGAGTGGCGGACACAAAGCTTTGTTTTAATTACAACCTCTCTCCTTGTTAATTCTCTTTTCCGATATCTTTATTTCGATAGACTCCTTAATAACGCTTCCCAAAAACTTTGGCTTTTGCGTCAGAACACTGATCTCATTGCATTTAATTTCACGATTATGTTGGAGGTAGTCCTCGGCGAAAGATACGGATCCTATTGAGTCAGAAACAATAGCACAAAATCTTCTAGTGATATTTTGATACATATTTAATCATTAAAGGCATCCCATAAATGGGTAAATTTTGGTAACCCAGCGGAGATTTTCTGGAAGTGCTTGGTATTTAAATGCACAAATCGAAATGGAATTTATAGTACTCCATGACAGATGGAATAGTGCAGGCACTCTAAGCATACGAAAATTGCGAATATAAGAATACTGGCTGATGATTTGGACCCTGGAAGACGAAAAATCAATTTTGTGCAGCAATGAATTCATATTTTCCAGTCAGTGTACAGTAAGCAATGGCCGATGAGCAAATGAAAAAAATCACAACACATAGGTGCTTTGAAAATAGTGAAAGGGAACAAAATGGACAGTGAGCATCGAGAAAGTCAGGACATATGCTTTCGGAAAGTTCGTGTGAGAAACGAAGGTGGTGAAGACACAGAGAGAAAGCTAGCTAGGTAACCTATTAAAGTGACCAGAAGTTTGTATGGGCCATTACAAATCTGTAGCCATGCACCAAAGCAGCAACATCAGATAAGTACAACTCAAAGTCGCAGACAAAAGGACTACTCCAGACCTCCACAACTACAGCTCAAGAGACGAATAACCACTTAACTGACTAGTACGAGATTACACTGCAAAGCAGCAACAAAAGGCAAATGAAATTCGAAAGCTGTGCGGAAAGGAACATTATAGATGGTAAGAACTATAGCTTCAGAGATGAATAATTACGAAGAACAACTGATCAGTGGAGTGTGAAACAAGAATTACCAAGGGGACTCCCAGAATCAGATTTGGGTCAACTGTTGGAGAGAAAAAGAGTATTTGATATTGTCAGTTAATTAAAAATTGTAGCTGGACGTAGCTGCTATAGTTTTCAAAGATTTAGTCTTGATATGCAGGCTGAGGGTAACGTACCAACAGGAAATCTGGCAGCGCTTTACCGGATGACGAGAACAACTATCAATGTATTCTTAGTGATAATTGTATGAGCGAGTGAGAAAGGGGACCTGAAAAATGGTTCAAATGGCTCTGAGCACTATGGGACTTAACATCTATGGTCATCAGTCCCCTAGAACTTAGAACTACTTAAACCTAACTAACCTAAGGACATCACACAACACCCATTCATCACGAGGCAGAGAAAATCCCCGAACCTGAAAAACTGAACTGAATCAGAGTGAGGCGTATTTCTACAGATACCAGGGAATAATTTTGAAAAGCACGTTATAGTGCTAAAGCAACCGTTCAACATTAATCTGGGCGTAGATATCTTGCAAGTAAGTAACTTACGGCGTGGCCCTCGGGAGTTCCTAAGGAAAAGTGGAGTATTGAATAGGTCAAAGGTACAAGTAAAACACGACCCCAAATTAATTGAAGGACGGAATAGCACTATGCTGGCTGGTCTGACTGGCTACACCCAGAAATTTTCATTATCTGTGTATGATCCGACTACATGATTTATACTACTGGATTTTTGTATTTATGAGCTTGAGATTTATAAATTTAGTTAAAATATATCAATGTGAATGATACATATCGATTTAGATTTCTGTCACGAATAACGCGTATCATGGACATATGGAAAAAACATCCTATAACGAAAAAAAAATGTGTAAATGTGTGTGAAATCTTATGGGACTTAACGGCTAAGGTCATGAGTCCCTAAGCTTACACACTATTTAACCTAAATTATCCTAAGGACAAACACACACACACCCATGCCCGAGGGAGGACTCGAACCTCCGCCGGGACCATATAACAAAATATTAGGCTTTAATTACAGGTGATTAACGATCAAGGGTCAAGGGCTGTCTGTAATAGTAATATATTAATAAATCATTGTCTGCTGACACGGGGATTAAATCAAATTAACCTAAGAAAAGTAAAGACGTAAGGAGCGAAAGATTGAAAATGTTTCACTGATCCGTTAGGATGGCAAAGCGTTGCGACGGACGCTCCGTGTAAGCCAGATATCTCATCCCTCTGATAATCCTTAAAATTCATAATGATTTTTAGTTCTCAAATAAAAACTAACGTATTTCTGTATATTAGTGCATTTACCTCACTTGCCTGTGGTTGCTGTAGCTTTTTATTATAGCAGTACTGGCAGTTGTCGTCTCGCTATTTCAGGTAAAAAAAAATGAAATGATCGTAAGGCAGTGATGGCTGGGAGGCCCCATTCTGGAAAGTTCGGCCGCCGAGTGCGAGTCTTTCTGTAGTCGACGCTACATTGGACGACTCGCGTGCTGCTGATGAGGATGAAATGATGATGAGAACAACACAAAACCCAGTCCACAAGCGGAGAATTTCTCCAACCCGGTCGGGAATCGAACCCTGGCCCGCTGCATGGGAGGCAAGCACGTTACCCTTCAGCTAAGCAGGAGGACGCTATTTCAGGTAATCACGATGTAATGACAACATCTGCCCTCTCGTACTCTTAAGGTTCACAGTTCTATAACATCTTTGTGGTCATGCTTACATGAGCGAGTTTGACACTGTAGAAAATTAATTGTATAGACCACCAAACCGCTTTGACGAGCTATTCACATACATCTGCCGTGGCCAATGACATGAAGCACAGTTGTCGGCAACCATCCCGTCATGTATTTCTGCCATAGGTGGCCGATGCTCCCAGAAAATATAACGAGCAATATAATTGTTTATCTTCTTCAGAGTGCCACAACAGCAACAAATTTCTTGGATGAAGGAGACGTTTTACTACTTAGGCTGTTGTATGTATAGGATATTTTCCTTGTTTAGTAACTAGTTTTGGTCTACATAGTCATTTTAAAATGTTTACGGAAAGACAGGTTCCACGAATATCAAAATGGAAATGAGCTCAGGTGTAAGAGTGCTGCTCGTGTTGGTTTACAAATTATAATGGAAATGATGCTATTTGTATGTTTTACAAACAGTAACATTCCGACTACGTTTTGTTAACTATCCCGAACGATACAATACCGTGTTGAGTTCGCTGACACTTTCATGTCTATGCCACCTTACCATTTTCCAAAATCACTATGTATGTAGAACCGCGATGCTTAACGAAGAAAAGGTCATAATAAATAGTACAGGCTGACTGGAATAATGTCGCCTTCGTTCATTGTAGTTTTTACGGTCTCCGGGATTAATACATTCGTGAGAAGACAGGAAGCAGAAACTTGACCACAGGCTGTTAAAAATCATTTCCAAATTGACATCATGATAGTAAACTACTTCAAACTATGACTTCGTCATTAAAATGCACTGGCTAATAAAAGAAGGAAGAGGAGGAGGAAACATACTCAGACTTACAGGGTTGAGAGTCAGGGAAACTGGCACACCAGCTTAACATCGTGTAGGGCCCCCGTGAGCACTCAGAAGTGCCTCAACACGATGTGTCATGGACTCTACTAATGTCTGCAGTAGTGCTGCAGGGAACTGACACCATGAATCCTACTGGGCTGTCCATAAATCTGTAAGAGTACGATGGGGTGGAGATCTCTTCTGAGTAGCACGTTACAAGGCATCCCATAATATTCATGTCTGGGGAGTTTGGTGGCCACTCTGTAGCAATTCTGGGCGTGTGGAGTGTCACATTGTCCTGCTGGAAGTGCCCTAGTCCGTCGGAATGCGCAATGTATACAGGTGATTAGACAGGATGCTTACGTACGTGTCACCTTTTAGAGTCGTATCTAGACGTATTAGGGGTCCCATATCAATCCAACTGGACACGGCTCCCACCATTGCAGAGCCTCCACCAGCTTGAACAGTCTCCTGCTGACATATAGGGTCTTTGGATCCATGAGGTTGTTTGCATACCCATACACGTCCATCCGCTCGAAAAAATTTGATAGGACACTCATCCGACCAGACATTATGTTTCCAGTCAGCAACAGTCCGTGTTGACGGGACGGGCCAAGGCGTAAAACTTTGTGTTGTTTGGTTATCAAGGCCTTCGGCTCCCAAAGTCCTTACCGATGATGTTTGGATGCATGATTCTCATTCTGACACTTGTTGATGGCCCAGCACTGAACTCTGCAACACTTTGCCGAAGGGTTGCATTTCCGTCACGTTAAGCGATTGTCTCCAGTCGTTGTTCTTGCAGGATCATTTTCCGGCAGCAGCGATGTCGGAGATTTGATGTTTCACCGGATTCCTGTAATTCACGGTAGACTTCTGGAATGGTCGTACGGGAAAATCCCCACTTCATCACTATCTCGGAGAATGTGTGTCCCATCGCTCGCTGCACCGCGTTCTGCCTGTTTGCATATCTCTATATTTGAATACGAATGCCTATACCAGTTTGTTTGGCGCTTCAGTGTATTATTATTCAGTTTGTCAACGTATTCTCTGAATGTAAGAACTACAGTTCTTGTAGCGGCGCCGGTGTCAGTAATCAGCAGTCTTCAAGACTACTCTTTTGCTAGAATCACTCCTTCAGAAAGCAAAGTGATGGTGACAGCTCCTGAATCACTCTCCAGAGACATATATCTTTACCACGAATGTGGGATGGTGCTGTATGAAACTCCTCTGTGGCGGAACGACTGATTTTGCGCCCTGGCGGTACTTCAAATATGTGCAGAAAATCGGTGAAATCGCATCTGTTCTCATCTGAACCCCTACTAATTCTTCCGGATGCAGACCGAAGACCTGTGCAGCAACATAATCCGGAGAAGAATCGGATGACTCCATTAGAGGACGCATGGCTACCAAGGACGCTGCATCACCTCGGAGTGGAAGTCGAAGACACACTAATGTGGCTTGTTTTGCTGCCCGCTGGCGAGGCAATCACGGTTTCTGTTCCCTTAGGAATTCGCACACAGCTTCTGTAGCTCGGTATGTAGGGAGCGGTGAGTACAGAATTTGAGTTTTGATTCACACGCCACTTTGGGTAGTACACAATCCATCCTAGATCACTGCCCGCGTTGTCCCCTCATCTGGACTGTGATATCGGATGCCGTGTAGTCATGGTGGAGGCTGCATCTGGCCCATTAGTACGGTAGGCCTTCAGACCTGTGCGATGCTGGAGTTTAGGGCAGCCTCTACCCTGTACCAGAGTAATGTTGTTAGACGCTCGAACTACCCATCAATGCTAGCTGCTGTGCTGACGTCAGTACTTGATGTTGGACCACATCAGTCATGGCTTTGGATCGCTGATCGCTAGGAGACCAGCAATTGCAATGCCAACACTAGACTAGCAAAAACACCCTCTTCACAGTCGACGCAAGTTGGTGATGCAATAATTTTACGCCTCTGCGAGTGGCAGTTACCTTTAGCTGCGACGTGCTGATGCCCTCACGGCTGCTATCGCTGTCTGAAAATCCTAAAAACAGTTAATCAAAATCTTTACTGATTTTATCAGCTGGAACTGTGCTATGTTTCTCGGTAGGCAAGAAACCGTGGACTCATCTCTAGTCTAGAAAATATGGCTTTATACACATGCGTAGATGGAGCAGCTTGTATGCACCAATACCCTTTCAGTTCCTGCAAGAACACTTAACTACATGTCTGTTTCACTGCTCCGCTATTGGAGCTCAACGTCTCTTCAGCTAATTTCTACCTGAATGTCAGCAAAAGTGAATGCAGTGTAAACACAAAATTCCTCTCTTTGCGTCGTACAGTACGTGATGCGCCCTATTCTACACTTGACACTGGTTCAGAGGAGAGTCCTCGAAGTTTTCAGTTTTGTGTCTTTCGTAGTAAACTGTCCCCCACATGTGTCCTTTTGTGCTTCAAAATTATTCAAATGATTCAATTGGCTCTGAGCACTATGCGACTTAATTTCTGAGGTCATCAGTCGCCTAGAACTTAGAACTAATTAAACCTAACTAACCTAAGGACATCACACACATCCATGCCCGAGGCAGGATTCGAACCTGCTACCGTAGCGGTCGCCCGGCTCCAGACTGTAGCGCCTAGAACCGCACGGCCACTCCGGCCGGCTTTTGTGCTTCACATCACTGCTCTTTCAGACCAATGGGTGCATTCCTTTTATATTGTGGAAACTACCTCTGCCAATCGCAAAGGCGTATCTTTAAACTGCCTCGAAATATCGCCCCTTGTTACTCCTTCCAAGTGTATTTCAGCCTATTGGACATTCTGTGACCGCTCCTGACGCCTAAAAGTTACACGCATGCATCACAAGTATACCACGGGCGTTTCACGTGATCAACTGTGTTGCTGGTATGTTTGTATCCATCTGGAAATTCCCCAATATAATTTTCGAAAGAATTTCTCTGTCGAAAACAGCGTTGCGCCACTACCTGCGACCCTCGATTTATCACCCAGCGCGTTCGTTGTCCCTCTCGCTGTGGGTCACCACCCTGTTAGAAGTCTTCCATTGTATGCAGGCCATGACGGTGCAACTCGTCTCTGCCCCCAAGCTAAAACATTTCTTCCAACAGATTTTTTCACCTTTTGCTCTTTGACATGCAGGATTTGGGTTCGGTACGTTAATACCATCGAATCCAGTGTCATCCGTTTGCATTACATACTGTACATTTTGATAGGCAAATTTGCCCATTATCGTCGAAGTGTTTCAGGTGACATATACTTCTTCTTGTTACGCCGTATAAGATCTCATGTAAGGTGTGAAACTGACATTCATTCTAGCTTCCACCTTACATATCCGCCTCCTTTCGTGTTCAGTTTTGCGGTGGATCAATCAGTGGCTGAGAAATTGATTAAAGTCAGTGCAAAATTTTTCTCAACTACTGAATGTAGCAAATATTATGTATTTGTATTGACCAAATCACTATTTTAATATGGCATAATCAAAATGTTTTTTCAGTCTCTTATTTTGTTATTTTTACACCGCAATTGATTTACTATATACTATTGATTTGAGCACTAAATTAATGTTTTTCGTAAATTTTACATATTCTTCCTAGTTTTCTGATTTAATACAGTTATTTAAATAACATGAAGAATTTTCTTTCTATTCTGTGGTTGTCTATATTTTATTTTTAAATTTAAACGAATTAGAGATTCTCTATAAATTTGTATCTCTCATAATTTTTAAATTTGAGACTAATTTTTTTCGACCTCAAGACTTATGTCAAATGATGATGGAGATGTACTGAACCTGAGGAAACCTTCATTTAAAATTATCCTCCCCTTTTTCAATATTTATGTTTTATTCCAAACCTTAATTTCTGTGTTTGGTAGTAGCTTCTATGGTAATAATAATTCAAGAAAGTTTCATATCTTACAATAATTTCTTAAGTTATCTTATACTTACTAGAATCCTTTTCATAACTTTACAAGCACAATCCCATTCACGAACATCTTTATATCCCCCAAAAAGATCTTAAACTTGTGCATTATGATTTTACAGACGAACTAGATTATTCATTGACTTTTACAAAAATATTAAATTTTTAAACCTACTAATTATCTTTTAAGTATTAAATTAACATCATGAAATTGCAAAACCATTTTTTCTACATAACCTATGTTTTAACAAACACATTACATTCTAGAATCTTAGCCTCCAAAGGAAATATGAACACTTGGTTTTCTTATGTTACATGTGTTGTAAAAAATACGAAATAATAGAAAATATTATTGTTCTGTCAAGATTAAACCTCAAAAGCATTGTTAACAAAAATCTGTTTCTTGCACAAAACTCTTCAAAACTGAAATATATGTAAGCAATAATAAATTCTGTGTGTTCATAAAAGTTCTTTTTTGAGTGTAATCTGGTACTAATCTGTCACAGACAGTTTTTTCTCATATATCTTCAAAGTGGGTCATTTAAGTCGTCATCCTCATCTTCATAGGCTTGAACATGTCTACTCTGAGTGTGGAATGGCGGTCAGCAGTGAGATATATCTCAGAAGGTTTGAGTGTATCGTGAATGCTTGGTTGCCTTCGTTCTATCCTGCATGTACCCATGGCGAAATTATATTAGAGATCTATCTAATATTAGCAGAATAAAACTTATATTCTTCATCAAACCTCGAATCATTATGCCAATCCATTGTTGGTTAATTCGTCTCCTGTTTTCTATACAAATAGTCATCCCTCATGTCTCGGTATGACATTTGAAATTTCTGCAATTTGCCACAAGGAATAGCGGATATTTCTATTGCTGGAACAGTTAAAATTGTATTCTTTGTTGGTAGTTACATGCAATAATGCTCTTGTATGGGAAGCGGTTTAGTAAGGTTTGTTGATTTCTTCTGGTCCAGGCTCTTCTTTCTTCCTAATCTTCCGTTTTGAATCTTCTTTTCTTGTTGCATCTTGCTGTCTTCTCACGTGTGCCCTCGTTCTTCTCTGGACTGGGGATTGGGATTTAAGACCTGTTTAACTTCGTTATTGTATAATCCAGTCTTATGGTATTTTTTTTCAAATCACTGTGTATTATTTATGGAATCAAGTTGTTCGTCAGGATAGATTGGACAGCCTTCCATCGTTCTCTTGCTTACTCTCATGAGTGTTCAGGGAATGTTTCGCAGTCACTGGTTCCGTATGGTATGACGGTTGTTTCAGCCATTCTGTATCTTGGGTTACAGAAATGCGCCTCTTCTTCTTCCAGCGAATTCAAACACTCGTTCGTTCTTTGTGTAACATGTCGGCCTCCATTCAGGTTTGGTGGACATCCATCATATCTCCTTAGGTTGCTCTAAACAGTTTGCCGCATAAGTTCTAAGGATCTAGCAATTTAGCGAAACTGTTATTCTGAAGATTGCATGTGACTCAAACGAATAAAGATCACGTCATGGTACATGTTTACCGTATCCAGGATTTGTCGTAGATCCCCATACTTTTCCCCAGAGGTGTTATCCTGTTGGGCTCTTGCTTTCACCAGGGCATTTCCTTTAGTCAACTCGAAAGCTTACGCACCAGGCACCCACACTCTTTGTTCCTCCCTCTCATGCCTAACCACTGTACTCAGTTCTGCTGTCGGTCTGACCGCAAAGATGATGCATCGTTCTTGATGACGCCATGTATAATACAACATTGTGCACACTTTCGTCCATCTTACAGACCCAAATTTCTCTAATTCACATTTCATTATCACCTATGTTACCACAACCCTTTTTTCCCTTAAGATACATTACAAGCTTTGGAAACACTAAACTACTAAGAGACCTCACAAAATTTCCTTAATTAAACTATACATAAGATTCTACTTATTATACTGTTCATAACTTTACATCTATTTTAACACATCGATATCTATCCCCATTCTATATGTACATTTTCCTTTTTCCCTTTTTTCCCTATTAGCATAAAGGTTATGGTTTCCTCATCTTCATCACGATGAATAGTAAGAGGAAAATTGATGGTGATGAAGGTTAGTGTGTTAGTATGTGTCCTTATTCTTTTGTTCTAACCACAGGTGCATCATATTATCATAAAAACTTCCCACCTTGACTCCGACTCCAGCATCTTTTTCTCTGCAATCTCTTCTTTTCGGCATAAGCTGTAACAGAACTTCGAAATACAATATATCTGTACTTCTTGTTTCCTTTTTAAAACTTTCTCAACTGCCCAATTTAATAGTTTTACAGCTTGTGCTTTTCGTAGTTGTGTTCATCCCTAACTCCTTCTTCTAAACAGTAAACTTTTATATTACTTTCTCCCCCTATCTTACTCTTGCTTATTGAAATCATCTCTGTGTTAAATTCACATCCCTCTGTCTACATTCTCAAGAGAAATAACATATTTCTCACTTTCCTTAATAATTAAATTCTCTCTCTTAACTCTCCTCACAAGCTTTTATGTCTATTCCCCTCACATCTCCTTTTAATATCAACTTGTGGTACTTTCCACAAATCGTAAATGCTTCTCATTTTCCACCAAAATATCACCTCAACTAAATGTTCACCATCCGTGATGGAACAAACGACAAACGAATATTTTCTTCTTACCAAAGTCTTTACAAACCTAGTTTCTTGGCTTCCTTTCGTTCACAAAAAGAGTGAACTTCTTTCTACTTTACACCACCTTCTAAGGGAGAATCTACTACTATTTCGTCAAACTAGCCACATGCTAATCTCTATCTTCCTCCTTTCTTTCTGCTTACTCCCCATAACACATTTCTTCTGCAGAAGCGTTACTTTAGTTCTTACTTTATCGTTCCATCTTCACAGCTATCCTTTTGATATACTGAGAAAATTACCCAATTCATTTTAATGAGATGTATACAAATTAAAACTTTTTGTTTGCATTTTCTTAGCTCCCCTAGTCTTTGAGTCCTGCAATTTGCTCTCATTGGCATCTGGATATTTGATACATATAATTTTTCTAGTTGAGTTAATATATACTGTTTTACCCCTTACACATTTTTAAGTGACTCACATGGTCGACGCCCAATTATTTTCCTGTTTCTGGGTTAATCAATTCGACTGCATTATCACGAACCACTTTACTTTCTACCATAGGTCCTTTACATACCGAAAAGAATTTATGACTTTGATGTTTTTTTCTTGCTGCAGAGATGGTGGGTTTTCACAAGTACCTTTTGTCCTAGTGAAAATACTCGCGAGGTTGCCGTTTTGTCAGCTCGGTTGTTTCTGTTTAACGTCGCAGCCTTCAAATTGCTCAGTCCCAATTTTAATAGATGCTGATGTTGTATTCTGGGTACAGGTGGGAATTTAATTATTTCCCAGATAAGTCCCTGTCCTATATAGATCATCTGACTTGTATATAAGTACTGGTACTGCCAATGGTGTATTATCCTCTTGGCATACCATTCCTCTCTAGGTTTCGAATAAATGAAATACATCCTTCACAATTTGGTCATTATCAGCTTTTTTTTTTTTTTTTTTACATCTGCATATCTTAACTGTTGACAACTCTTGTTCCTCATCGTCGGTCGATTCCCAGACAATTGTCTCCCAGCATGCTAGTTCAAAAAAATGGTTCAAATGGCTCTGAGCACTATGGGACTCAACTGCCGAGGTCATTAGTCCCCTAGAACTTAGAACTAGTTAAACCTAACTAACCTAAGGACATCACAAACATCCATGCCCGAGGCAGGATTCGAACCTGCGACCGTAGCGGTCTTGCGGTTCCAGACTGCAGCGCCTTTAACCGCACGGCCACTTCGGCCGGCCAGCATGCTAGTATTTGTAACGTATCACCCCCTAAACTTCCTTCAGAATCTTGTTGAAATGGAAATGAGCGTTTGGCGTCATTGGCCGGAAGGCCCCTTGCTGGGCCGCCTTGGTACAGGGCTTATTACATTTGACGCCACATTGGGCGTCCTGCGCGCCGAATGGAGGTGAAATGATGATAAAGACAGCACAACACCCAGTCCCTGAGTGGAGAAAATCCCCGACCAACCTGAGAATCGAACCCGGGCCCTTAGGATGGCAATCCATCACGCTGTACAGTTCATCTCGTCACTTCTGTTTTTTTAGCAGGGTTTGGTGGCCGCAACTCGACTTCCTATACCGGCTCATCTCGCGTGTGTTGTCCTGCTGAAGTCTGATTCTCCCAAACTTTCTGCGTTCTAGGCATTGTAGTTCCACCTGAATAATTTTGGTTTTGTGGTTGAAAACCTCTAAAAATTTCTCCTTCATTTGCATGGTGATCATATCGTGAAATATAGTTACCACCATAATTTCTGGAACCAAAGCCATTATTGTAATTCTGCGGCTCACCAAAACCATAGTTATTATTTAACCTCTGTGATTTGCCAAAACCGTAGATATTATTATCCCATGGGTGATTAATATTCTTCCCAAAACGATTACCTTTCCCAACATTACTATTGCCATTGTAAACATTATTAAAGACCAGTCGGTTGCTGTTATTCTCCCTACCACTGATTTCTCTCACCGCACGTTGTTTCTTCGCGTCATCTTCGCTGAAGATGTATTCTAGCTCTCTTAACATCCGGTTAAATGCCTCTATATTTTCTCTAGCTGTGCCAACCAACGATTGCTGATAACGCAAGGATAACTTCATTGTGCACGTAGGTATCAGTTCCCCAGCGCTGTATGGGTTGTCTAAGCAATGATTCTTTTTTGTCAAATCTTCAGAAAATCTAACTGGCTTCTTTTCTCCCGAATTTTCAAATGACGCCTTCTGCAAATATTCATATTTTATCCTATTTTGGGTTTCCGCGGATTAGTATCGCTCCAAGAATGCAGACTTCAATTGTTCATACGACTGACAGTTTGTAGCGACTCTTTGCATCGTTTCCGCTATTGCGCATTCCGTATGACCACAAATGATATCACGTTTTTAGCTAAGTGGCCAATGTTCTGGTAAACCTATGTGGAATTTATGTATAAATGTGCGGGT
Source organism: Schistocerca americana (assembly GCF_021461395.2). NCBI lineage: Eukaryota > Metazoa > Arthropoda > Insecta > Orthoptera > Acrididae > Schistocerca > Schistocerca americana. The sequence continues at coordinate 376,752,268 of NC_060130.1, read as the reverse complement.
GTGTGAGCGGTTCCCATTTCGTTTGTAATGTGGGAATTTTCTGTCTGTCAAAAGATGATTATTATCAAATTTTTCTTATGCACCATATGGCGTTTGTGTTTTAGCAACATTTTCCGATCCTTTCAATTGCGTCATGTTTCCCGTTATTCGTACTACCACATTTGGATTCTGAGACGACATATTTGACTCCCATCTAGCATCGCATCTACGCAATGGTGTGCAGTTATGTAAACCGTACCTTTCCTCGTGTATCGAACTGGAAGATACGTTTAAATTTCCCGTTACTGGATCAGTGTTTTGTCTTTGTTGTTGCTTCATACTGATCACCAGTATATGGCCTGCTGTACTGTAACACGTAAATTGAGAATTTGGTATGTGTGGCGCAGTAACCTTCTCTGTTATCGCGTCATTCCCGTACGTTCGGAGGGTCTGCTGCCGCTATGTTGATATGCGCGCAGTTACTGCTTCTCTCATCACTGTCTGCTGTGAACGTACATTACCTCTCAGCTCACCTGTCGCAACTCTATTTCTAACATTTGCTTCTGTTTCGGATCGGAAAATACTGACGCAACATCTTGTAGACATAAAAGTGCAATCTCATGACATTTTTGTGTTTCCGCAACTGACACGGAAGATTGCATACGGACTTGGTTACCTCTGGACTTTTTTCAACACTGTCAGATGATACTACCGATTCCGTCGCCTCACTACTGCTTTCTGTACGGTTCCGCTTCAATTCTGTACGAAGCTGTTCATACTGCTGCTTATTTTTCGAGACGAAGTTTACAATGCGTGTATCGAATCTCTTTAACGCGGCTCGCGTGACACGTTTTCTGACATTGAGTTCTTACACGATTTGTTGCGCCTTACCAGACGCCTTACGTGCTAAATTATCAACTATTTGGTTGATATTAGACACTGAATCCTGCACCCGGTCAATTTCAGTACGCATCTTTTTTTGATCGGCCATAAGCGATTGAATTAGTTCGCGCGAGTCTCTTGCCTCTTTCCAGATTTCAATAAACCGTTCACAAACTCCCGTTCGCTACTTTTGCTGATCTTTGCAGGCTTCTTCGAACCCAGCATTGGTTTCACATCTGAGGCAATTTAAAGCAGCATTTGTGGCTGCTAACCCGGCATTTGTTTCTGTTTTTAAATTCACCGTTTCGGTTTTTAAATTCGCCTTTTCCGTTGTTTAGCCTGCTAACCCTGCTCTCATCGTTTCACTAGCTTACTTGACAACAATAGTGAGTTGCTTCAACATTGCGAACACACCATCAGACGCTTCACCATCGTCATTTGTCACCATTTAGTGTAAATTTTGCCATTCGCGTCTTTCATGTGACGTCTCACCGACTTCTGTGCATAGTGCTGTAGGAAACTATCCCGTTTGATTTAGAATTACAGCATTTGGTTCAACGTACCGACGTTGAACGTCCTCTGAGTCTGCTTCTGAACCACTAGATCCGCTATCTGTTCGGTTTTGTGCGATCTCAACGTGAGATACCAATCGCGACACTGCCACCATTCCCTCTGCATTGTCACCTCGCTCGGTTTCGTGACTTGCATTCGATACATTTTGTTGAAGGTAAGTTTATATCCTATCAACATCTTCAGTTTGCCCTATATGCGATGATCTACGTCTTCCGCCATTATAAACCGTCTAACTAACCTCTGTCTTTCATGATTTGCGCGAGCCTGAGCTCAAGTCAATATGAAGTTATATGACCTGACAGGTCTCCAAAATATCACAGAAAGTCTCTTTTGCCATTAACACATAATTAGCAACGCCGTTCATAGTTTGTGGGTACTCAAACCCACTCAACAACACCGTGAATAACTTCACGCGCGGCAGAAACTTCATGCACAAGCTATTTTTACCCAAAACACAAAAATGTTTCTTTACTCGTTAATACAACCTTTTCTACTCTGTGGATCACAAATTTACAGTAATATGACATATACATTGAGTAACCTTGTCACTTCTTGTTTTTCCTTTAAAAAAGAAAACTTTTTTCCTTAATACCAAATTTTAATTACTCTTCCTGCTTTGACTAATTGCCATCCTGGAAGACCAATTTCCATTCTTGCTGGGTCACCATTATCTGACACTCCACTCCTTTTTGCGTTTGTCAGACATCAGCAAAAATACCTACTGAGTGGGTTAGCATCACCAGAATCAGTGACTGGGGTTAGGAGTGCATCTGTATTCTAGGACACAGGACATGGGTGTTTAGCTGTAAAATTTGTTTATTCCTATTTTGTTGTTAAAGAAGAACATGAGTTTGTATAGATTGTAACACGACAATTTTTGGGCAGTTGTCAATATAAGCCATTATATCCTGTTTAGCAGAATTATCACTGAACACCACAATATCAGATTTAAATAGAAGGTTCTCTACAAGATTTTTCTTACTTATCCAGAGTGAAGTTGCCCAATATTACGACAAATCATCCGATTCTGGATCTAAAATCAGTACTATTTAGGATGACAATAAAGTCTACGGAGAATGGTTAGTTTTTGTGACAGACTGAGCAAAAGATTACTCAAGGTTACTCGAGTTCACATTGGACGCAAGCTGGTGATCCAACAATTTTACGCCTCTGTGAGCGGCAGTTAGCTTTAGCTGCGACGTGCTGTCCCCTGCATGGCTGCTCTCGCTCTCTGAAAATTCTATAGAAAGCTAATCAAAATCTCTATTGGTTTTGTCAGCTGAAACTGTGCTATGTTTCTCGTTAGGCGAGAAAACATGCACTCATCTCTAGTCTGGAAAATGTGCTCATATACATGTGCATAGATGGAGCCACACGTACGCTTCAACACCCTCTCAGTTCTCGCAAGAACTACTAACTACATGGCTGTTTCGTTTCTCTGCTATTGGAGCTGAACGACTCTTCAGCTAATTTCTAGCTGAATATCAGCCAAAGTGAATGCAGTGTTCACACAAAATTCCTCTTTTGGCGTCGTACAAATCGTGATGTGCCCTACTCTATACTTGACGCTGGTTCAGAGAAGAGTCCTCGAAGTTTTCAGTCTTGTGTCTTTTGTAGCAAACTGTCCCCCACTTGTGTCCTTTCGTGCTTCACGTCACGGCTTTTTCAAACCAATAGGCACGCTCCTTTCATTTTGTGGGAACTACACTACCTCCGCCAATCACAAATGGCCTACCTTTAAAGTGCATCGAAATATCACCCCTTTTTACTCCTTCCGTGTTTATTTCAGTAAATCGGTCATTTTGTTCCCTCTCCTAACGCCTAAAAGTTACACGCATAGATCATGAGTGTACCACAGGCATTTCACGTGATCAACTGCGTCGCTGGTCTGTTTGTATCCACCTCGAAATTCCCCAATACATTTTTCTAAAGAATTTTTCCACTGCAAGCAGCACTGCGCCACTACCTGCTCTCCTCGATGTATCGCCCGGTGCGTTTGTGCCGCAGGTCACCATCCCTGTTAGAAGCCTTCCGTTGAATGTGGTCCATTACAGCACAACTAGTGTCTGCCCCCAAACTAAAACGTTTCTTCCAGCAAATTTTTTCACCTTTTGATGATTGACATGCAGGGTTTGGTTTCGGTGTGTTAATACCATCGAATCAAATGTCATCCTTTTGCATTACATACTGTACACTTTGATAGGCAAATCTGATAATTATCACTGAAGTATTTCAGGTGGCATATCCTTCTACTTGTTATGCCATATAAAATCTCATGTAAGGTCCGAAATCGACATTCATTCAAGCTGCCACCTTACAACGTCGTTCGCAATGACAGAATTGATTCTATCCCTTCCAAGTCATCAGTGACCTTCAGTTCTGCTACATTTGCTTAACTAATTTGTTCAAATGGTTCAAATGGCTCTGAGCACTATGGGACTCAACTGCTGAGGTCATTAGTCCCCTAGAACTTAGAACTAGTTAAACCTAACTAACCTAAGGACATCACAAACATCCATGCCCGAGGCAGGATTCGAACCTGCGACCGTAGCGGTCTTGCGGTTCCAGACTGCAGCGCCTTTAACCGCACGGCCACTTCGGCCGGCTAACTAATTTGTTACAGGGTCTTTACTGCTTAGTGAAACACTTAACAGAGGTTGTTGCATCCTACCTAGAGTCTGTTACATGATGTTATGTAACGAAGGCGTTCGGTTGGCACTGTTCTAACCATTTTCTGCTGACTCACTTGTAGTCTCTCTTAAGAACTTCGAGGATGCTGTGTTCCTGACCCAGTAATGGTGTTGAAATGTTTACGCTTCCTGACAATTGGTTGGTGACACTTCCGTGTGACTGAGTAACGCCAGGCTACAAACAATTTTACTCTCAGGTTTCCTTACAAATTTTGTCATAACATTTATTTTCGTTCAAAATTCCTGCATGGATATCTTCATGTTGTCGAAGACATACCAGGGACCATACTGTTTTCATGTAAGGGTTAAAATGCTTGCTTAAGGATACATAGGTGTTATAAAAGTGCAGTTCATTAGGACATGAAGTTTTTTTGGTTCCACACTCAATCCACGAAGATCGCTCGTACACAGCCCTACAGCATAGAGATTTGTCTTCCCTTAGAGTAGTACCTACTCGCATGGTTGGCTCTGTTAACAGCTAAAACTTGTTCCATCCTTGTTCAACCGAGGGTTCTCGATTTGCATAGAATTGGCTATTAGGTTGAAGAGCTGCTGTGGCACGTTTTGTTTCACACAGAAGGTCTACTTTGGCGTATCAGCAAAATCGACCTGAATTAATAGGAATGGATTCGTAATGTAGGCTCATACGATCAAACCTTACGTACATTTACACATTCAAAAATCTGCTTCATATCGTGTTCACATACCTCGTTATAGCTGCATATCCTTACAGTACTCTTTCCACATTACTTCTGGTGATTAAGCCCAAGGTGTGGCTAAATCGGGTAATATGGTCAGAAAAATACCCATTCGGTTCTCTAAAGCTGTTGGTGACCTCTCGATGCCAGAACAGTAGTTAAGGAAGAATGGAAAAAGAATATGCTAGAGTCTGGCCATTGTGATTCAGAGATGATTACGTAAACTGATGAAATAAAAACTACAGAAAAAAGCACGACTGACAGTCATTGGTGTTATCATGACGACGAAAGAGTCGTCGCCAATGTTGACTGGTGGTCAGTGCTAAATAGAAACATATAAATCACAGCAGGTTTGTCAGTAACGTCGATAAGGGGCTGGCGGCATGGTCTGGATCTCCAACGACTAAGATAATTAGAAGTCGTTCATAAAAAATAATATATATTGTACTTAATTAGTTGTGCAGGATTCTTCTTGGCTGCATACATATAATTATAAACAGATAGCTCTTGAGGCCTCACTTAGACCATACGTTACTAAGCGCCTTTTTAGATGTTGCTCCCTATAACCTGAAGGCTATGCTACTTTACTACTTGATGTCTCGAGCAAGAGTGGACGAGAGTTCGCTAGAAACTTAATACAAGCTGCGGAGCGGCGCTAGCGGCGCTGGTGGCGACTCACGGGTCCAGCGATACTAACACGGGCCGCGGTCGATAACTGCAACCCCTAACAAGCGTGGTATCGAACGTTGATGCCACAATTGGTAAGTGCCGCAAATATGCATGCACATAATTGACTAGGTTCTATTTTTAGTGGAAGTAGGTAGTTTCAGTCATATTCGTTTCTATTCTACTTATAGCTATTTCCAGTCTCGAGTGTTTATTTAGCCTCTTTAGTAATTAACAGCACAAAGAAATCCTAAATAAATGAAAAGTGGCAAAAATATAGTCGCCGACGATCTATCACGGGATTAGTAAAGTAATGAACTGTCTTTGCCATAATTTAAGGGCTTGAGGCAAGAGCAAAAAGAGTTCTAGGGAAGAACGAAAAATGAGTTATGTTCCAGGTCTTTCTAATTAGTCACACAGTACTTATAAAAATGCGAAGCATCACAAACTCCGGGACTGTAATATAAAATGTAAGTTAAATTCCATATGAAAATGCGACGTAGTACGCTAGTAAAATACCTGAAAGCTATAAAAATAACGAAATTAGCGAAATCTATGGTAGATTTCCATCACCACTAATTTAACTTTTAATCTATGAGTCACAAATCCATTCATGAGGATTAAAAGCTTAAACTGTGTGTGACGCAAAGGGGAATTCTGTGGAGAAATATTTCTGCCATATTAACGTAGGAGAGGTACAACGTTCAAGATATTTACATATTTCTCCTACTTTCTTACGTAGGCGAGGTGTTCCACCTTCGGCATCATGTATTTTTCCCATACTTCTTACAGAATCAGTTGGATAATGTGAATTTATATTATCCAGCTGTTTTAACTTGAAGTATTTTACTCCAATTTCCCAAGAAAACAGGAGTAATTTCTCTGCAACACATCATCTGCCTGCAACTGAGCCTGACACAAAACGTGTTTTAAATAAATTCAGATAGTCAGCAGTTTCACTGTTTTCTTTTTTCACTTTATTTAGGATGTGCTTTCACAATGAAAAACATAAAAGTTTTGTTGTTTAATTTTGTAATGTATGAGCACAAGAAAGTTGTTTGGGAAAATGTAAATGAAAATATTTCTTAGATGGTGAAAGAGTGGAAAGGGTAATCTGAATTTATATTAGATTCTAGGAATGAATACACGCTGACGGATAAAAGAGTGCAATGCCAAAAAATAATTAATGCAGGGCAATGAAATTACTTGAATACATTTACTAAGTAATATATTTAAGTTATTAACATTACAGGATCACAGGCTAATGTAAGCGCGATGTAAGTCACTGCAAATGTGAAATTCTGGCACGTTAATAACCGGTGTAGCCACCAGAATCTTGAATTTAAGCATGCAGGTGTGCATGCGTTGTGTTACGTGGGTGCCGGATGACAGTTTGTTGGATTGAGTTCCATGCTTATGGTCGGTCAATACCGAGACGGTTGATACTGTTTATGGATGACACTGGAGTTGTCGTCTGGTGTTGTCCCCTCTGTGTTACATTGGAGACAGATCTGGTGATCAAGCAGGCAAGGCAACATGTCGACACTTTTTAGAGCATGTTGGATTACAACTGCGGTACGTGGGATAGCGTAATCCTTGTTGGAAATGGCTCTGAGCACTATGGAACTTAACATTCATGGTCATCAGTCCCCTGGAACTTTGAACTACTTAAACCTAACTAACCTAAGGACATCACACAACACCCAGTCATCATGAGGCAGAGAAAATCCCTGACCCCGCCGGGAATCGAACCCGGGAACCCGGGCGTGGGAAGCGAGAACGCTACCGCACGACCACGAGCTGCGAACTCCTTGTTGGAAAACAACCCTGGGAATGCTCTTCATGAATGGCAGCACAACAGGTCGAATCACAAAACTTAAGTACAAATTTTGTAATCTGGGTACTTGGGATAATCACGAGAGCGTTCGTGCTGTCATACGAAATCGCATTGCAGACCATAACTCCAGGTGTAGGTCCAGTATGTCGAGCTCGCAGACAGGTTGGTTCCAGGCACTCAACTTGCCACCTTGTAACCAACACACGGGCATCGCTATCACCGAGGCAGAACCAGATTTTAACAGAAAAGACAACAGATCTTAGCCCTGCCTTCCAATGAGCTCTCGCTTGACTCCACTGAAATCGCAAATGGCGGTGGTTTGGGGCTGTGGAATGCACGCTACATGGCGTCTGACTCAGAGCTACCTCTGAAGTAGCCGATTTGTAACAGTTCGTTGAGTCACTGTGGTGCCAACTGCTGCACAAATTACTGCTGCAGATGCTGTACGATGAGCCAGAGCAATAAACCGAACACGACAGACTTCCCTCTCGGTAGTGTCGCGTTGCCTTTCAGAGCCACGTCTCCTTGCCACCGTACATTCTCGTGACCACCGTAGCCAGTAATCATGTACAGTGGCGACATTAATGCGAATTATTTCTGCAGTATCGCGGAGGCAACATCCAGTTTCTCGTAGCCCTATTACGCGATCACGCTCAGACTCAGTGAGATGTAGATAATGGTGTCTCCATCGTCTTAAAGGCATTCTCATTATGTCCAGCCTCAAAGGAAACAAATGCTGACGACCGGTGCAGCATTCATTTAAAGTAAAACTGATTTGCATCTGCATAGTGCCGCAATTAGCTCCTCTCTTTTGCGATGGTGCGAAATTTGAACAGGCATCTTTTTTATATGTGGAAACACGCCTATCAACTTTTGTTTGTCACACAACTCCTCCTTGGTGTTGAGATTTTTTTGCGTCAGTTTATGTTTCATAACCGCTCTCTAATTCTCAGTGCAGATGGGTTTGTTCAGTTTTGTCTATTAATGTATCCCACATAGTGTGAAAAACGTTATGTATCACATTACCTAACAAACACATTTAAATTTATTTTTCTAGGAAAGATTTCCGATATTGTGATATTAATTCTAAAACCAGAGACATGTGGCCTTTTTTGTACAGTATTCTCATTATGGATTAGATAAAGTGACGTTCTCAGTCGTTTTTTGTTGTTTACTACAAACACAATTCTTCGTGGAGATTATGAATACTACGCATCAACGAGTTGAGCAACATCTGTGTATAGTAACTGAAAAAGAAGTTAAGCATCTAGAAGCAGAGGAAGAAATGAAATGGAACTGCCCGCACTGAGAGGTTACGTAATTTAATTTCGAAGATGGAAAAATCGAGTTAGCTGTCTAGTTAAAGAAGCAACACGACAGCATTGCTGGTTTCTTGAAGGTGGTTTGTTGCACCCACCTTGGATTAGATGCATGCCTTAGAATTAATGTTGCTGAACGCCGGGATATCACACGAAGGCCAACGCCGCAGACTCACGCAGTTGAGGAATGATAAGGCCAACATACGCAACACAGATCAACGCTGACTGCCGTCCTACACCTCGCATAGTTTTGCTCGGGTTTGCAGACAATCTGTTATTAAGATTTTGCCCCCTGCTCTTTAAACCTCATTCGAACGCACGTGAACTGCTCTCAGACGGAATCCCAGAATAAGCTGACAAGTATTTGTAATCTGTCACGTCAGTTTACTTTTCCTCAGTAAAATTAGCTGGAGTTTGTGATGATTAATCTGTTAAATTTGTGCATCCCATAACATTATACAGTTTTTCATTTCAGATATATCTTACCAGAGTAACCTAAAGGATGGTGAATCAGTGTCATGTGTTATTAGCATCGATCAAAATGGATCAGCTATGCAGACTTGTTTCTTAAAATAACTTTTGCTTTGTTTCCACCTCTAAATATTTCTGTGTACACCACAATCAACACTCATAAGATCCTTAGTCATGTCTCAGACACGTATCAGTTTCTCGCATTTTTGCTCGATTCTGCGATTTAATTTCTTTTTATCTGTTATTTTTTTCTTCTCCATTGAAATTTTAATTTTTGTATTAGAGTTTCCCTAATATCTCTTACAGATGTTCAAGTTTTGCCGTAATATATAAAATGACTGGCAAAAGATATAAACGACTGTTGCATAAAACCTAATGCAATTACTCCGTAATAAGATAGGCCCGGACAAAACCTAACCAGATGATGAGGAACGATTAAATTAATAAATAATGACCGGGGGTAGCAGTATTTAACGTATTGGCTAAGAGATTGTTTTGAATCATTCTGAGAACTGATTTATTCCGGACAAAATTTTAGTTCTGTACTTGGCAGTCAAGAGATGTCTTCTGTTTTTCCGCTCTTCAATTACTGTCTATTGGCTGCTTGAATATATTTTTATACCTCTTAAAATACGTTTGTCGTTTAGCCTTCTACACACCAAAAATCTGAAAGAATAGAAGAGGGCGTTAAGCTTTATTTTGGGTTATCCAGACATTGACATATCTGTGCAGCACGTAAGGACTGCTGACAGAAACACAGTTTCTAGGATTATATGTTCAGCTGGTGTTCCATTTACACTCCAGGTATCGAGTACACCAATTATTTGAGATGAAAGCTCGAGGAAAACGGATTACGTGATCCCCGAGGGGACGACGCCGGCAGCGGCTTCCTGGAGCGGATTAACTTAGTAGCGAGCTGCAAGTAGCAAGTTTTGCGTGTAGGCACTCCACTTGGATTATTGCTTACAGGGCAAAGGAGGCTAGGGAGTGGAAGCAAACCGTTCCCTCAAGACGCTTCAATACTTGTATATTCTATTTCACACAAGTATTCGTGCTTCAATTTCAGTTCCTCACTACTCCCATAAGTATTGTTTCTTGGATTGTTCATTACTGCAACTTTACCAACACATAACGTTGTTCTCGAACTTTACAAACTAGGATACGGTTTTTGATTCGCTTATGTCGTGTGTAATTACTGCCAAATAGATTTTATCTATGTTTTTAAGTGTTGCGTTCTCTATTTTGACAGTTCTTGATTCGATTGGAAGGATTTGACAAAACTTTTTTTTTTTTTTTTTTTTTTTTTTTTTTTTTTTTTTTTTTTTTTTTGCATGCTTGTATGTTTTATTTTCCGCATCGTGTAGAGTACTTTCAGCCAGCAGGGTAACACCAGAATCCTTCACTCGACAGTTTTACAAGCTCTAGACAAGCTTTCAGTTTTTGTATTCCATCATATTTTGTGGGTGGCATAGCTACGTCTCCAGGTAAAGCGTTAGCACAGGGTCTGTCCCAGCTCAAGTATAGATAACGATTTTATCTCAAACTCACGCCAACGCTTCCAGCATATACTACGCCACCCCATGCTTTAGCGCTACACACAATTGTGTGATGGACGGTGAAGATAAGGATGTATGCTGATACCACACTCACCGCTGTAAAGGCAGTCGTGTGTAATATATTCAAGATCGTGATGTAACCTGATACCAGTCTCGTCTCTAAATCAAGCCGAAAAGTTGAGTGAGTTTTGTCATACTTGGTCCGTTCATCGTAGTGAAAGAATCAGGATTTTTTTGGTGCCAGGGTGTGAGTTGTTTTGCAAGTAATGACATTCATATAACAGATTCATTTCTTGGTTATTAGTAACAATATTTTCCAATGTTCTTTACAATAGATTTTTGTTATTATTTCCATTTTTCATCAATGATAATTTTGTAAAATACTGTTGCAATACATTGTCTCTTTTTGAGCTTTGAACAGAAAATACGGGAGGTACAAAGTTACTTCTTACATACAGGGAGATACTATTTACATTAATACTGGTAAAGAAAATGCCTGTACAATCTGTTTCCTATGGTTAACAGAATTTAATCATTCCTATTTGGTGTGGTAATTTACATAATAACCGGTGGGTTTTACAGAATTCAATTTTCAATTTACAACAGCATTTCTTTGTACAGTTGCATCTATTAAATGCAATGTGTAGAAGTTTTTACATTAATAATACTAACTGGAACGAGTAGCAGCCAGGGAAGAGAAACCATACATACACACACACACACACACACACACACACACACACACACACTCACAATAGAACTCATATGTGCAGATAGTACACACAGAGTGTGTAATCATTTAACTCATACAATGATACGAAAACGCACTATGACAGACAGTCCATACGATTATTCTGCATGTACAAGTGCACACATACACTATTTACAAATAAATAACATCCGCTCGCCGGCTGGTGTGGCCAAGCGGTTAAAGGCGCTACAGTCTGGAACCGCGTTACCGCTACGGTCGCAGGTTCGAATCCTGCCTCGGGCATGGATGTGTGTGATGTCCTTAGGTTAGTTACGTTTAAGTAGTTCTAAGTTCTAGGGGACTGATGACCTTAGCAGTTAAGTCCCATAGTGCTCAGAGCCATTTGAACCATTTTTAACATCCGCTCTCCATCACACAAGTGAATAGCGTGAGAACAGGAGGATCCCAATTCCGTTCTCACAAGTGATCTATTTGTCAACACAGTGTGACAGACCACGTTTCCGCTGCTATATAGTGTATACCATATGCTCTTGCAGTCGAATACTACTTGCTGGCCGGCCGGGGTGGCCGAGCGGTTCTAGGCGCTACAGTCTGGAACCGCGCGACCGCTACGGTCGCAGGTTCGAATCCTGCCTGGGGCATGGATGTGTGTGATGTCCTTAGGTTAGTTAGGTTTAAGTAGTTCAAAGTTCTAGGGGACTGATGACCACAGCAGTTAAGTCCTATAGTGCTCAGAGCCATTTTTGAAGTACTTGCTGTACCATACGCCGAGGTTGAATGGCATAGCACCAACACCATAGAACAGGCAACATCTCCAGTCACAGATCATTACGGCCACTGGTTTCACATGACACACACACACCCTTCGCCCGACTTTAGGTATCACCTACATCTAAATGGTATGTGTACATTTTCGATCTGAGCCCCACAAACTTAACAATCTCCAGTCCATTCGCCTTGTATTTCATAAGGCCGATAGCCATGTTATTTTGAGGTGCAGTACCATAAGTATTACCTTTTGCATGTCCAAACGTGTCGAATGAGTCAGAGTGGCACCTTATTGCTTCATTTGGATCACATTCTTTGAACCAGTTGATGAAACCGTCTGTATCCATATAACATAAATTTGCTTTAGCCAAGTTAGGTTTTGCAAATTCATCGTACATTTGTAGTTCGGAAAGGACCAGTGTATACACTCATGCACATAAATTAAGGATGTGTGTGATGTCCTTAGGTTAGTTAGGTGTAAGTGGTTCTAAGTTCTAGGGGACTGATGACCACAGATGTTAAGTCCCATAGTGCTCAGAGGCATTTGGACCATTTGAACCATTTGAACCATAAATTAAGGATAATGCTCATACATGGTGAAACAACGCTCTGGTGGGCGGTTTGCGGGGGTAAATCACCTAGGGGTGTGACGATGCGGTGCATTTGACCTGCTGTCGTCGCACGGTGGCGCTGGCAGCAGTCCACATACACAGAGGTGTGTTGGTGCATGCCAGAGTACGGTGCAGCGAGTAAGTTTGCAGACGTTTTCAAACGTGCTAATGGTGACTGTGTGTTGAAAATGGCTCAAAAGAACACATATTGATGACGTTATCATGGGTAGAATACTAGGGCAACTGGAGGCTGGTCAAACACAGCAGGTCGTAGCACGGGCCCTCCGAGTGCCACAAAGTGTGATCTCAAGATTATGGCAACGGTTCCAACAGACAGGAAACGTGTCCAGGCGCTACAGTACAGGAAGTCCACAGTGTACAACACCACAAGAAGACCGATATCTCACCATCAGTGCCCGCAAACGGCCACGGAGTACTACAGGTAGCCTTGCTCTGGACCTTACCGCAGCCACTGGAACAATTATCTCCAAACTCACAGTCTACAGACGACTGAACAGACATGGTTTATTCATCCGGAGACCTGCAAGGTGCATTCCACTGACCCCTGGTTACAGGACAGCCCGTAAAGCCTTGTGTAAAGAACACAGTACATGGTCATTGCAACAGTGGTCCGAGGTTATGTTTACGGACGAGTCCAGGTATAGTCTGAACAGTGATTCTCGCCGGGCTTTCACCTGGCGTGAACCAGGAACCAGATCCCTAGAAAGGGGCCTATATGGAGGTCGTGGTTTGATGGTGTGCTGTGGGATTATGATTGGTGCACGTATACCCCTGCATGTCTTTGACAGAGGAACTGTAACAGGTAGGTGTATCGGGACGTCGTTTTGCACCACTAAGTCCGCCTTTTCAGGGGTGCAGTGAGGCCTACCTTCCTCCTGATGGATGAAAACGCTCGGCCCCACCGAGCTGCCATCGTGGAGGAGTACCTTGAAACAGAAGATATCAGGCGAATGGAGTTGCCTGCCTGTTCTCCAGACCTAAACCCCATCGAGCACGTCTTGGATGCTCTCGGTCGACGTATCGCTGCACGTCTTCAGACCCCTAGTACACTTCAGGAGCTCCGACAAGCACTGGTGCTTGAATGGGAGGCTATACCCCAGCAGCTGCTCAACCACCTGATCCAGAGTATGCCAACCCGCTGTGTTGCCTGTGTACGTGTACATGGTGATCATATCCCATATTGATGTCGGGGTACTTGCGCAGGAGACAGTGGCGTTTTGTAGCACATGTATTTCGTGACGATTTTCTCAACTTATCACCAATACCGTGGACTTAAAGATCGGTGTCGTGTGTGTTCCCTATGTGCCTATGCTATTACCGCCAGTTTTGTCTAGTGTCACTTTGTGTAGCACCACATTCTGCAATCATCCTTAATTTATGAGCATGAGTGTGGATACCGACATACAGAGATTACGTGAAGTGCACCTGAACTATAGCTATCTTCAGAGCGATTAATCCTTTATTGGTAATACTGACCACACTTAAAATTTGGCCTGTCTATATACTTCCATGTACCATTACGTCCTTCCCAGCTTTATACTAAGTAACTATATCTGTGATTTCTTGAATGTTTCATGGTTTTTCCCAAAACTGAGTTGCTCAATAATTTAAAGAAATTCTTTCCAAAATCAAACGTCGTAAGTCGCCTCTTTTCAGTTCCTAAGTCTACATACCTTTCAACTACCGTGACTGATTGAAGGAGATGCCAGAGTGATTTTAATAAGTCGCATTCCCAAACTGATGCACTGCTGGAGGTGTCTGTAGTTCATATTGTAACTCTTTTTATTCCACAGCGTCGTCATCGGCTAAGGCAAGGAAAAACAGTGCGGAACTAGTAGCTCCGGGTGTAGTGACAAATCACTGAGGGCATCATGGAAACTAACTTGACATGTCAGTTACGCCTCGCAACATATCCTGCACCAGAATCCACAGCCAGATTTTGGAACTTACCCAGTCTGACGATTTCCTTATCTGAGCGACATAGAAACCCTCCAGTCAGCAGAAATGGCAACTGGTGTGCCAGTGTAAGTTGTTTAATCTATATGCAGGACATAAGTCAAATATTTAGATGCCTTGTACTCCTCCTCCGTCGTTCGTGGGTTATTTGCATTGGCAGGCCAATGCGCACACTGGCAAAGTCCACAGCTAATCCTGTGCTGAAGAAAGACCAGCATGTCGGCATACAATTCGAAATTGACACGTGTGTTTTATAACATCGCATCACATAAAAGCCATGGCATGGTGTAATAAGAGGCAGGATCCACAGTGAATGTAGTCATGCACACACTCCGTAATTTCTTGGAAATATGAGCAAGCAAGGGTCTATCTGCCTCCATACAAATCCTTGCACACTCCCCTACATTGGGTAAGTTCTCCGCATGCCCATACTCTGCATCTGTTATGGCGCTGCCGGCCGGAGTGGCCGTGCGGTTCTAGGCGCTACAGTCTGGAACCGCGTGACCGCTACGGTCGCAGGTTCGACTCCTGCCTCGGGCATGGATGTGTGTGATGTCCTTAGGTTAGTTAGGTTTAAGTAGTTCTAAGTTCTAGGGGACTGATGACCACAGCAGTTAAGTCCCATAGTGCTCAGAGCCATTTGTTATGGCGCTCACTGTAAAGTTACTGGTGAATGCGGCTATGGCGGTATATGTGGTTTCGCCGAGTCCCTCCATTGAATGCTGGTATTCGTTTCGAAATAGCCCTCCCTCATCACAATATGAAGCTTTGAATATTCGGAATAAGCAGCTCTACTGATGGCATAGCTCCATGATACATTGTTTCAGCAAAGTTTCTGAAGAGAGACATATAAAAATCGAACTGAATCCGGGAAGTGAAGCGCTATTCTTGGCGTCATTTGCTTAGGAAATGAAATTTAGGTATCGACACTCAGGTAGAACACTGACAGTATCTTTCTCCAAGAAGAAATCACCGAAGTACTCAACATGTGTGTGACCATCATACTCGTTGAATTTATGGATGCCAGCCGTTGTGGCCGTGCGGTTCTAGGCGCTTTAGTCCGGAACGGCGGTGCTGCTACGGTTGCAGGTTCGATTCCTGCCTCGGGCATGGATGTGTGTGATGTCCTTCGGTTAGTTTGGTTTCAGTAGTTCTAAGTCTAGGGGATTGATGACCTCGGATCTTAAGTGCCATAGTGTTCTGATCCATGTAAACCTTTTGAAGTTATGGATCAAAACAGCTCTGTGTTATGACAGTTGATATTTCAAATTGCCTATATAGTGTGTTGAGCTGCGGAACTTCCCTTTTAAATGACAGTGGTCTATACGTGAGGTTTCCACTTTCTATCCAACGGTAGCCCACAAATATGAGTGTACTAACTACATGAATATGGCATCATTCTCCTACGATTTGGTCACCGACGTTCTCGAGCAATAACACATCTCGCAGGATTATCCCTCATGCATGACTAAAAAAGATTAAAATAATTGTCATGCGAGCATACAACCAGACACGTCATCGCATATGATATGTACCAATTTATGGAGGTTGAATGAGAGGCAGTGAAGTTACCTTCACTTTGAACCAAAGGAGCTGGAAGCACACGAAATCGCCCTATTGCACAAAGGTGCACGTCTTCTAATGATGGACTTTCTTAAACTACAAGAAGTTTTTTGCATTGATAGGAATTTATGCAAGTACAGGTTAGTGGCTAGCACAGTTAATTAGATGCTTTTCTCAACTATCACTCGAAGGAAATGAGATGAGGTCTCTAGAACTTTAATGACATTTATAACCATCTTTACTCAATTGGGAGGTGAGTTGGCGGAACATGTGTTCATCCAGATGTAGTGTTATTTCTCATTCTCAGAGAATAATAAGAAATCTATTTGTTTTGGGCACCTACTCGCTACTTTCGAAAAGTATCGACACCTGCTAGTTTATCATTTGCGTCTTTCTTCTTGTTTTGTATATGGTGCTCATCTTCTTTTGCTTTTCCTTCATCTGCCTCCAGGCCTTAATCATAAACTGAATAAAGTATTCTTGAAATTATTACACCCACGTTTCTTAGCAATATCCTCTGGAAGAGAAATAAAGTGGGACCAACAATTTCTGGGCCATAGCCATGCAAGTAAAAGTCTTGGATGGGTACACAGCTGTGTCGTTAACTAAATACTCATTCCTGCATTTTGGAAAAATGGCCGAGGATGACATTTGAAGTAAGAGTTCTGAATAAATCTTCAATTTTGCTGCACTGCAATATCAGACCATTGTCACTCAAATGTAGACAATGAAGTTTCCTCAACACCTTCACTACTTTCTTTGGTGGCTGTGTGAGTATGCAGTACTGAATTGCACTACACTTAATGGCAGGACACCACACATCACAGACGATTTTTGGAACATTTCTTTCCAAATCTAGCAAAAATACGTTAAGGAAATGCAGGGCCTTGGTAACCGGCAGTAGAGTTATCTGCTCGTGTGCACATGAGATCCAGTCACCAACAGCGCTTTCAGCCACAGAGTAGTTCAAAGTAGACATTCATCTGACCTGGTGGCAAGGGGAACTTCTTCTAGGTACAGGGTGTGATGATGGCCGATGTCGATGTGATATCCATTGCTGAGAAGGTCCAGGGAGTGGCGAACACAAATAGGGTTAGCAGGGCAGATTCAAATGCAGGAGCACGGAAGTTAAGAAACTCGCACATCCCATGGTATGACACCATTGTAAATGGTAAGCAGTAGGTTATTACTGCTGATTCAGGGCGACATAACGACCTTATCTCAAGGTACCGATAAAGACTTCCGGTGTCAGGTAGCACACTTGAGCAAAGTATTCAAAATCACCTCACTCTCTCCTTCCCCCTCCCCCTCCTTCTCGGGAAATAACCAGCAAATGATTGAGGTCATTCAGAGAAATCTCTGTTCTACCCACGCACTTCATGAAAGTTGACCAGGCCATTTAGGTACGAAATGTAGGTCGCTACACTTTCAAACTACTTAGTTTCACTACTTTCCATATAGGTGCAGTACGAGCGTTATTATACATTCAACTACCTGTTTTCGGCTACTTTTCAAGGTCATCCAACTACCCACTTCCCACACATATAAACAATTATTAAGAAGAGTGTCTATCAGGATTTTTGACAGCTCAGCGAGTAAGACAAGCAAATATCTTTGTACAGAAGCTTTATTTATTTCGGCGTATACATTCACACACAGAAAACAACCCTTTCTTTATGTGTCTTTCTCTGGTGTGGTTTTAATAACACCCAGCTTAAATTTTACCTTATAATTTAATATGCATTGGAATTTTATTAGTATTCTCCATCCAGTAACTTTACAGTTTCAGAGAAGGTATATTCTTGAATTTCAATATGTATCTAATTTTTTCTGTGTGGTACCCGTTTCATAGCTTTAAAAATTAGCTCCATTCCTTCCTGCAAATCTTCTAGCCAAGAGCATTCAGGAAGTTTAGTTTTAACTTTCATATCCTGTGTAACACTACTCTTATGGAACTTCACATCTTACTGGGTGTACACTACCAAACCTTCCCCTGCACGTTCTTGTGGTATTTCCATACAGAAGTTTAAGTTAAAAACTTTGGCAAACGATTTAGATGTTGTTATTCCGCTGGTGATAAGCTCTGCAAATCGTTGTTCTGTTGCTAGATGCACAATATCCAGGTTCAAATGGCTCTGAGCACTATGAGACTTAACTTCGGAGGTCATCAGTCCCCTAGAACGTAGAACTAATTAAACCTAACTAACCTAAGGACATCACACACATCTATTCCAGAGGCAGGATTCGAACCTGCGACCGTAGCGATCGCGCGGTTCCAGACTGTAGTGCCTAGAACGGTTCGACCACTCCGGCCGGCGCACAATATCCAGTCCACCACATTTAGTTACAATGTAATCGTCCTTTTTAAGCAGATTCCAGTTGAAATGGGGCATCATAAACTGAATTCTCGTGTGTCATCTAATGAAGTAAACATGCTCCAATCTACCATTCTCGGACAGGTCTCTGACGTACGGGCACTTACCAATGCTATTAGCAGAAAATGCAGGTAATTTATATTCCTTTGTCTTAAGCAAATTTTGACATACACTGTGTTTAAAGCAATACGTACACCTTATCGCATATTTGCAATAGATTCATCGTTTTCCAATTGCAGTTTATACTCGTACTTTGTTGCAATTGTCTTCACCGTATGCTCCAGCTTCCCTTTTTTACTACAATTTCTTTCATTTCAAATTTTTCTGTTTCGTACACACAACACATTAACAGCACTTAAAGGTATCATTTCTTTGTTGGAAAATGGCTTAAGTCTGTGCTACACATTTAATCTTTTTCTTAGATCTTGTAGAATAACGTTGTTAATTGGTTCAAAAAATGGTTCAAATGGCTCTGAGCACTATGGGACTTAACATCTATGGTCATCAGTCCCCCAGAACTTAGAACTACTTAAACCTAACTAACCTAAGGACATCACACAACACCCAGCCATCACGAGGCAGAGAAAATCCCTCACCCCGCTGGGAATCGAACCCGGGAACCCGGGCGTGGGAAGCGAGAACGCTACCGCACGACCACGAGATGCGGGCTGTTAATTGGTACCTGTGCTAATTCAGAGGTATCATTATCTGACACTGTTGTGAAAAAAATGTCCTGGACTGAAACAAATATGTTTCTTTAAAGTTGCATTTCTGTGTAATGCTTGTTCGTCTTTTCTGGAGCCAGTGATAAGAATCTCCACATAGCTTATACATTGATCCTAAAAACTGTATTTAGACAGCATATAATTTATACACTTTTCTGAGTTTTTACTGTTTGGAAGGTTCATTTGTACACCAGTTAATGTTCGGGTATTCTTGTTAGCCCAGTACACAAACTACAGGTTCAAGTGGCTCTGAGCACTATGGGACTTAACTTCTCAGGTCATCAGTCCCCTAGAACTTAGAACTACTTAAACCTAACTAACCTAAGGACATCACACACAACCATGCCCGAGGCAGGATTCGAACCTGCGACCGTAGCGGTCGCGCGTTTCCAGACTGAAGCGCCTAGAACCGCTCGGCCACGCCGGCCGACCAAACTAGAGGATACTGTTAAACACCGTGCACAAGCTGTTCTATAAATTAGTCTCTTGCTGACACTATATGGATGTGACTGGAACAGAGAATAGTAGAGCACATTATAAATACTGTTTGTTAGAATTTAAAACACTTAAACAGTCTTGCACAGGGCCAAACACACGACCATTCTGTAGTTGTACACTGTAGTCTACAGTATGGTAAAACCATGCTGTTTAGCCAAGGAAAACGTAAAATTTTGTCTTAGTCGCATGTCGAAACATGTTATAAGATCTATAAAGTGTGTCCTGATTACTTTATTCACTCCTGGGCTTGTGGTATGACACCATTTCTCGCAGGCCGAACTTGAAGAATTTAATATGTGGATAATTGTATCGTATTGTATTGTACTGTATGTTAACCAGGGGCCGAGAAACGACGGGGAGGCTCCGTCCCCGCCGCAGCCGCAGTGGTCCACAACCCCACGATGACTACCGCAATACCGCAGGGCACTTCACCCCTCCGCCGCCCCACACCGAACCACTCTTTCATGGTTATTGTGCGGTTCGGCCCCCGATCTCCCCCCACCCCCCCACCCCCCACCCCCCGCTCCCAGGGAACGACTCACACCAGACGAGTGTAGCCCCTATGTTTGCGTGGTAGAGTAATGGTGGTGTACGCGTACGTGGAGAACTTGTTTGCGCAGCAATCGCTGACATAGTGTAGCTGAGGCGGAATAAGGGGAACCAGCCCGCATTCGCCGAGGCAGATGGAAAACCGCCCAAAAACCATCCACAGACTGCCCGGTCCACCAGATCTCGACATAAGTCCGCCGGGCGAATTCGTGCCAAGTACCAAGCGCTCCTTCCCAATCCGGAAATCCGTGCGTTAGACCGCACAGCTAACCGGGCAGGCATATGTGGATAGTAGTTAAATGAACTACACACTTCCTTTACTAACTTTATAGACCATTCCTTCTCTAACTTCTCCTGAAATTTCTGTTGATCTCTGATTTAAATTGCCACAATGTTATCGGAAAACGATTCGGTAATGGGTGGTAGTGCATTTAAATTCTTGCTGATGAGCACGCCATTATCTGCATAATATATGATACCCAAGTCAGTAACAAGATTGTCCACGTTCTTCTGTAATAACCACAAGCCAAAGCATATGTCAGTTGGTCTCGTCTTTCTTCGTAATACCTCAGGAATGTTTAGCCTTTGGGGGATCCACGTTGACATTTACCGTTAATATAGGAGACTACTCGGTTGTGGCTGTCAAGTTTCCTTTTAGATTCTGAAGATGTAATATGGCGGCACTCCAGGTCACGTCATTCCACTACTTTCCGTGTGTTGTACTTGCAATCCAACTATATAAACTCCAAGCCCAATTGCTCTATTTTCTGTGTAGGATGTTCATATGAGGGAGGGAGACTGTTCCTCTCTTGCCATAACGAATTCCATGCCGCATAATCCTACTATTGTACTCGCGCACAGTGGTGTATCATACTGCATCGCTAATTGGCTAAACTATCACGCCCAAAATCATTTCCAAGTACAATAAAATATTACACAGACTGGCGAATGTGCTGTACTATCATGTGCATAAGGACATCGCGTCAGAGTACACTACTATACGAAACTGTCCTGTTACTGTGTTGTACTAACCAGTCTGGGTATAGCATTCGAGAACAGCTACATACTATACAATCTAGTCAATGTTTTGGTACTATCCCGTACATAAACGTGGTAGTTGAGAGGGGCAGTACCCTCCTTTCCACGGAAATCTTGCACACAAAATAGTGGAATTGGGCGGTCTACAATTTGATTGCAAGTAATACACACACAAAATAGTGCAATCACGTGACCGTAAATAGCGCAAGCTGGGATTTTACGGCATAGAAGGAGACTTTGGGTAGAAGAAGTCTCCTGTGGCAGCAGAAAGTATCACCATGGATTCCTCGAAACTGCTGAAACTTCCTCAGCTATTGTACATGAAGACGAGACCAAACGACGATTGTTTTGGTTTGTGGATATTACTTGGGAACCTGTAAAATCTTGTCTCTGAGATTGGTAACATAAATTACACCAAAAATGGTATGCTCCTAAGCAAGAAGAATTTAAAAGCGCTTACACCCGTTACGAAATCATTTTGCAATAACATTATGGCAGTTAAAATCAGTGATAAGCGGGACTGTCAAGAGCAATTAGGGAAGGGCCTGTCTGTACTGTTAAATAACGAGGTGTGCTGCTCATTTAGCTATTATCTTCACAGTAAATTCTCCAAGTTCGTCACTGCGAGAAATGGTGTCAGAACAAAGCTACCATCCCTCGTACATGAGAAGGACGGTGTGACACCAAGAAGAATATTAAAACAATCGTCAAGGAAGCACTGGAAACCATTTCGGGAAACACAAAATACTTGTGGGTGCACATTGTATAACTAGATGGTGTCAAAATCAATGTTATAATGGAAGAACAGCCTGGAATATTGCAGAATCATCATGTAGACCACTATTACCTTTCGGATTCGTTCATAACGCCAGATTTTTCCGAGATGTTTAATAAAATTTACATGGGCGTTTAGCTAATATTAAACCACGGAGTTCTGGGTGGAAGGAGACTACCATGGAAACAGCTGTATGGTTTAGGAGAACGATAAGACCGTTCAACGTGGTTGACTCCATTTGTGGAGTAAAGATGTATAACAAATTTATATATCAAATGCCAAACCCAAGTTTGGACAAAATTTTCGGGAATCACCTTATATACTTTACAAAATATCCAGACACAGAACTGGGAGAAACTTTTACGTCCACCTTGAGTAAAGAACATTGTATTATCAGACTGGAGACTACGATATACAGCTACAGAATTACTCGTGTGTTGACGTTGTGGGAGAGTGTTGGAGGGTTTTAAACTGCAACAAACAGTATTTACAATGTGCCCCATTGTACTGTGTGCCAATCACAACTGTGTCTTGTCAGCTAGCGAATAACTTACAGAACATCTTGTGTGTGGCACTTAACAATGATCCGCGGTTAGTCTACTGGAGTAACAATATCAGCTGAGAATTAATTGGTGTATAACAAAGCCTTCTAGTCACAGAAGACCGAGAAAGGGTTATAAATCATGTTCTGTGTGCATACAGTTTTAATTATCTACCCGTAAACTATGTGGAGATTCTTAACACTGACTCCAACAAAGACGATGAAAAATATTACCAAGAAGTGCTGTACTGAAGCAGGAGAAACACGTTTCTCGCAATCCAGGACGTAGTTCTTCACAATACCGTTAGCTAAGGTTATCACCGAGTAAGAACTGGTGCCCTCTAACAATATTGTTCCACAACGCCTAAGAAAAAAAGTAAAAACATCGCACAGACTTAAGCTGTTTCCCATTAACGAAATTATGCCTTTAAGTGCTGTTAATGTATTGTGTGTACGAAAAAAACTGGAAATGGAAGACATCGAAGTGATATAATGACAACTCTAGTATGTGGTGAAGACAATTGCCACAAAGCACGAATACAAACTGCAATTAGAAAGCGAAGAAGCGGTTACAGATCTGCAAGAGTAATTGATCGGCGTCTGCGTCATTGCAATTCTCTGCTCTCACCTTCTCGTCAACAGGTGTGCTGCTTCTATCTGTGATAAAAAGCTGTTATTGCCCTTGTCCTCCTCCACGCCAATATTGCTGTCGAGTGCAACTAGAAACAAAAAAATCTATTAAGCTATTTATGCAAGTGTAAGAATGTTATTATTGTAGAAGAGAAAATGAACTAATATTAGTTAGGTATCTACCCTTCGTCAACCGGTATCAATCTCCATGAGTTCACGCTGGAGAAGTCAGTATGGGACGGGATGTCTCATCTAACTGGATCTCCGCAGCTGACGTTAGACCGGGTGCTGTGTCAGCTTCAGTCGTAGGTTGCAGAATGGGTATACTCCGGGAGTGGACAATGGAAGGGATGGAGTGGAATTCATTCATCTCCACTGCCGAAAGCTCGTTGAAAATTCAACAAGAAAAGAAAAACTTTTGTTGGATAAACATATTATTATCATTCACACATTCAGAGTGAAAAAAATATCTTAAGAAACCATCTGCTTGTGATCACAAAATTCTCCTGTTAAAGCTTGTGGCTTGCCAATTCCGAGCCATCAACCGCCCTCTGAATTGCCTATTACCCCATAAGATCTTCTGATGTATTGTCCTGCAGTATGGGTGATATTACGCTCTCATCTACGCCCAAAACCAATATCATAAGACTGTAGTTTGTACTTACCGATTCCCGGCGGGGTCAGGGATTTTTCTCTGCCTCGTGATGACTGGGTGTTGTGTGATGTCCTTAGGTTAGTGACGTTTAAGTAGTTCTAAGTTCTAGGGGACTGATGACCATAGATGTTAAGTCCCATAGTGCTCAGAACCATTTGAACCATTTTGTACTTAACAAACATATACATACTTAGAAAAATCATCTCAGATGCGTACTTGCGGTATCACAAGAATCAAATCGTTAGTGGTTCTTTATCCAGTGCTGCGGCGTCATAGCCGTTTTACATTCACATCCACATCAATGCCCCGCAAGCTAAATAACATTGTGTGGCAGAGGGTACTTGTGGTACTACTAACTGATACTCTATTCCCTGTTCCACTCGGGAATATCGTATGGGAAGACTAATGGTGGGTAAGCTACTGTATTAGCTCTACTTCCTCGAATTTTCATGTCGTGGTCATTTCGTGAGATTTATGTGGTAGGAGTAATATTTTTCCCGACCTTTTCTAGAAAATACTCTCTCGATATTTCGATAATGAACCTCTCCATGGTGTCCAACTTCTGTCTTGTAACGTCTGCTGTTGGGGTTTGTTGAGCATCTGTGTGACGCTCTTACGCCCACTAAACGATCCCGTGGCGAAACGTGCCACTCTTCGTTGGATCTTCTTTATCTCTTATTCTAGTCCCGCCTGGTAAGGGTTCCAGCGTGATGAGCGGCATTCAAAAATGGGCCGAGCAGTTTTCATCAGACTGATACTGACGATTTTGATACGGATCACTTGTCAGACTAGGAAAAATCTGACTTCTGGCCGCCAAATGCCTCTTTTTAATAGCCAGAAACCGGATGCATCCAGAATCTGTGCTAGATTGAACCCATTGGAATCGACGATACTTAATCCCCGTTATGAAGTTCGGTGAAGTTTGGTTCCTGTAAAACTATAATCGGCGCACGCTTTAACCGCGAGGCCATCCGTAGGTGAAGGCCGTTGGAATGCTTTAGTGAGACAGCGATTTCCGCGAGCACTGGTCAAAGCATACTACACCATATTAAAAATCGTCTAAGTGCTTCTCCCGGCTGTCGGCGACACTAGTCAATAGTGACAATATCTTTTTCTCCTCTAGCAAGGCCATGCATAGTCGACAGTACTGTAATCAGGACACCATTTCCGCCGCTGCCAGCACTCGTCAAAGAATAGAGTATTACATTGTTCAATATCGCTTCCGTCGGCATGTCGCAAGACACGCCACTGCAGGTTGTGGGCCGTTAGAGCATTTTATTCCATCATGGAAGCCACGTGTGAGCGTTTTTCTGCACACTGCATCGTTCGGCTGCTATCGGGGCCAGCTCACCTATTGTCTGTGTGCTGCTCGCTCTCTGGAGACAGGGCCGTATATTAGTATCAGATCGCTAATAGCCATTTCGGATGCTCCCAGCACTCGTCATAGAATATGATACTAAATTGCGCAATATCGCTTCCGACGTCATATTGCATGGCACGCCGTTGCAGGTGACGGTTAGCCAGAGTACTTTATTCCATCAGGGAAGCCACGTGTGAGCGTTTTTCTGCATACTGCGGCGGTCGGCTGATATCGGGGTAAGCTCACCTATTGTCTCCACACTGCTCCCTCTCTGGCGACAGAGCCGGATACCTGTATCAAGTCGCAACTAGCTATACACGCATCGCGAAGCAGTTGTTACCAGGTGAAGCACACCTGAGTTTTTCACCAATGGAACAAAATGGTGGCTTTCTAACAATGTGGGAGAGGGTTCGTGCAACAGACGGTGGTACTGACAGCTAGCTAGTTCTAGCGCTAAAATCATTGCTTCTTAATGCTGAGAGCTCTATTTTCCGAAGGAGTGTCAAGATTATGATGTATTCATATTAAGAAGTTGACTGTCTAGATATATTCTATCTTTGTACAGAAAGTCGATGTTTGTTGTGTCTCATTTTAACGATAAACTTGGCAAGTGCGTGTTGGACTCACACTCTGAGGTTCCATACAGACATAATTCTGCCAATGATTTCGTGTGATTCAGTGGACCGATGCAAGTGTTTTTATTGGACGCCACTTTGGCGACTATCATCTCCTTAACCTACCACAGTTATAAAACTGGGGAAGGGGACTTGTAGTTTAAACTGAAATCTGAACCGCGTGTTGTTCCTGGGACTCCTCACATTGCTGGAAATGAAGGCTAGGTTAAAGCCAGGAGGGAAAGTTTCGTAGTTCGACAGAGATTCGACCCCGCGACCTCTCGTTTTCAGGCACGCTTTTTGCCGCATTTATATCGTTTCTTTCTTCTTGATCTTTACGTCGTCATTGGTCGGATATCACAATGACGCTTTCAAAATCGCATCGAGAGAACTTCACTTAATTTTTTTATTGCAGATGATGGCCACTCAGCTAGCAAACAAGCTAAACTAACATGCCTGCGATAGTCCACAACCCCCGATATGTTTAGATATAGCTTATCTATAGTTTTGGATGAGTAAGTTTGTATCAAAATACAGGGCGACAATTATTGAAATATATGAAATAAAATCGGAATAACTTCTGAACGGTTTGCGTTACGACGCTCAAACCTCACGGTTGGCCGCGGGGCACTGTCGGAATTAGTATGAGCGTGCATGGTTTGATTTAGCGACGAAGCCTACTTTCATTTGGATGGGTTCGTCAATAAGCAAAATTATCGAAATTGGGGGGCTTGGAATCCGCATTTCGCTATCGACAAATCTCTTCACCCTCAACGGGTTACTGGCAGATGTGCAATGTCCAATCACAGAATAATAGCTGCGATATTCCTTGATGGCACGGTGGCTACTGAACTGTATTGGAAGGTTTTGGAAGATGATTTCACTCCCATTATCCAATGCTACCCTGATTACAACAAGATATGGTTCATACAAGACGGAGCTCGACCTCATCGAAGCAAGAGTGTGTTTGATTGCCTGGAGGAGCACTTTGGGGACCGCATTCTGGCTCTTGGGTACCCAGGGCCAGTGTTACGAACCTCGATTGGCCGCCATATTCTCCGGATCTGAACACATGCGACTCCTTTTTGTGGGGCTATATTAAATACAAGGTGTACAGCAATAGACCCAAAACCGTTGCTGAGCTGAAAACAGCCACTCAGGAGGTCGTCGCTAGTATCGATATTCCGACACTTTAGCTGATCGTGCAGCATTTCGCTTTTCGTCTACACCACATCATCGCCAATGAGTGGTCAGCGCGACGGACTGTCAATCCTAAGGGTCCGGGTTCGATTCCCAGCTGGGTCGGAGATTTTCTCCGCTCAGGGACTGGGTGTTGTGTTGTCCTAATCATCATCATTTCATCCCCATCGACGCGCAAGTCGCCGAAGTGGCGTCAAATCAAAATACTTGCACCCGGCGAGCGGTCTACCCTCCGGGGGGCCCTCGTCACACGCCATCATCATCATCACCAATGAGTCAGGCACATCGAACATGTCATAACCTAAATCCAAATATCTGTAGTGACGTTTACATGTTGAATAAAGTGTGTGCACGCCGTAGTTTGTAACTAATTTACCTTTTTTTATATAGTTCAATAATTGCTTGCACTTACATAGACGCTTGAGCTTTTCGCACCACCTTGGGAACCGAGCGAGGTGGCGTAGTGGTTAAACACTGGACTCGCATTCGGGAGGACGACGGTTCAATCCCGCGTCCGACCATCCTGATTTAGGATTTCCGTGATTTCCCTAAATCGCTCCAGGCAAATGCCGGGATGGTTCCTTTGAAAGGGCACGGCCGACTTCCTTCCCAGTCCTTCCCTAACCCGATGAGACCGATGACCTCGCAGTCTGGTCTCCTTCCCAAGCAACCCAACCCCCCCCCCCCAACCACCTTGGGACATAGACACTAATATGTAACATAAATTTCAACCTGATCCTCTAGCTATTCCTGAGGCAAAAAGGTCTTAACCGATTGATGTATAGGACGCTAAAAAAATATTTCGGACGTATACAATGAGTTGAGAAGGTCACGGGATAGTGATATGCACATACGAGATGGCTATAGTATCGTGTATACAGGGAATAAAAGGACAGTGCATCGGCAGAGCAGTCATTTCTACTCAGGCGATTCACGTGAAAGGATTTCCGACTTAATTATAGCGCCACGACGGGAATTAACAGACATTGAACGCGGAATGGTAGTTGAAGCTAGACACGTGGCACATGGAACATTCCATTTCGGAATTAGTTAGGGTAATCGATATTCTGAGACCAACAATATCAAGAGTGTACCGATAATGACAAATTTCAGGCATTAAATTTCACAACGGACATCGCAGCGGCCTACGGCCTTCACTTATTGGCCGAGAGCAGTGGACTTAGCTTGGGTTGTCAGTGCTAACAGACAAGCAACACAAAGTTAAGTGACCGCAGAATCAATGTGGGACGTACGACAAACGTATCCGTTAGGACAGTCGGGCGAAAACTGGCGTTAATGGCAACAGACTAGCGACACGCGTGCCTTTGCTAACAGCAGTACATCGCCTGCACCGCCTCTACCGGGCTCGTGACCAATCGGGCGGACCCTGGACGACTGGAAAACCGGGGCCTGGTCAGATGAGCCCCGATTTCAGTTGGTAAAAGCTGATGGTAGGGATCGAGTGTAGTGCAGACTCCACGATGCCATGGATCCTAGTAGCCAACAAGGCACTGTGTAGGCTGGTGGTGGCTCCATAATGGTATGAGATGTGTTACATGGAATCAACTGGGTCCTATGGCCCAACTGAAGCGGTCATTGACTGTAAATAGTGATGTTCGGCTACCTGAAGACCATCTGCAGCCATTCATTGCCTTCATGCTCCCAAACATGTCACTGGGCCGCAATTGTTCGTGACTGCTTGGAAGAACTTTCTGGATAGTGATTGAACGATATGAACACCCATAGCGCTCAATATAGATCTAATACAACATGTATGAGACATAATCGAGAGGGCAGTCCGTGCACAAAGTCCTGCACCTGCAACACTTTCGCAACTAGGGTTGGTCACAGTGGCAACATGGTTCAGTATATCTGCAGAGGACTTCCAAGGACTTGTTGAGTTCATGGCACGTCGAGTTACCACATTACGCAAGGAAAAAGGAGATCCAACACGATATTTGGAGGTATCCCATGACTTTTGTCATCTCATAGAACACAATTTTGCAGTAGTTTTTGTTAACTCTACCATATGACCTCTATGCTATGTAAACTATACAGAATAACCTAGAATCCAGTTTCTTATTCGGATTTTCATAAATAGTCCCATCAGAGTTATGCAGTGTATCCCCAGTCACAAGGTAAAAATCATTTACACCAACCTTAAGCAGTAGTTCAGGCACTTGATCTATCAGAAGATGCATCTTAACGTTGGCCTTCTACATAAGCCTAGGACTCCTACATCTCCTCCAAATGGTTTCCAGCGTTTCCCAGCTACATTTTTTTCTTCAATGGGCCTATTGCTGATACGGTATGGGCCACATACAGGGGTACATGACAATTTTATCTCTACAATGTACCACCATTCCACTGCACATGGATGTAGGTATGGAGTGTGAAATTTTTCCAATGCTCAACAGAGAGGAAAATTTTATAGGAGTCGCCCACAGCAGAGCGGTAAACCCCTTTTGTTTTGTTAGGATGCAGATCGAGGACCCTTGTGGCGTCGTTAGAGTATAAATCAGTATTTAAGATTATTACATGTACTACTCAGAGTAAAAGTCGTTGCAGTGTCATATGGCGCGGCAGGTGGCTACGTAATCCGGATAGAACTCAGCTAAATACAATAAAGGACTGATGGATGCCGAGGGCGCTGTGTCAAATCGGAGTGGAAGTGGATGACACCATGGTGAGGCCGTTTTACGCCAGTTGGCGAAGCAGACATGCCCCATCGGAAACCATGCTTGGAGATGGCGATGACGCCGACGTGTGTGGTTGACTCACACGTCATTTCGGGCTATACTCAGCTGCTCCCAGTTCACTGCAAGCGTGGCCCCTTCAGATGGTCCGCGATTAATGACGCCGTGATGTCATGCCGAATTCTAAACCATGGCCCCCGGTAAGGTAGACCGTCATATTCGTGCGACGTAGGAGTTTAAGGGCAGCTTCTGCTCTGGACCAGAGTCATTTTGACAAACCCCTGAACTACCCATCAGTGCTGCCTGCTGTGCTGACTTCAGTACTGGATGCTTGACTACATTATCAGTGGCAACGTATCGCTATTCTTTACGTTAGGCTACAAGTGTAAGACCAACAGTAGAACAATCTCACACAAGAAATGTTACAATACCATGTCCAGAGAGTCGAATGCGAAGGACAGGAACGCCATGGTTCCTACTGATCGAATGCTCTAGGCTAGTGGGAGTGGCGTATTTATGTCGTTGGGGACAGGCGCCGTTCTATGACGTCATCCCTAATGATCGAATCGTACCTGTATCTGCTCTTCTCGTGCTGTCAGCAGCCTTCAGTTCCGCTACATTTGCGTTACGAATTTGATGCACTGTTTATACGGCTACTCAAAGCTCTAATGGGCAAAGTTGTGTCCTACCTAGTGCCATTTACACAACGATACGAAGGCAGTTTGGTCTGCGCTCTTCTAAAGATTTCCTGCTGACCTCGCTCGTAGTCCTACCCAACAGTGTCGAGGTTTCAGTCTTCCTGAGCGATTAAGGTGTCGAAATTTTTGCGATTCCCGACTGGTAACCGTTGGTACATCGGTGTAATTATGTAATGCCGGCTGTTCAAACTTAGGAAATGTTACTCTCCCTTTTCCTTACTAATTTAGCCGTGTTGAAGGACTGTAATCGGTAGTAGGATTAGAAGGAAAATAGTAGGTTAAAATGGAATGGGATGAAATAATAAACAACCTGGTAAAATTTTACACATACACTAATTTAATCATCGCTAACACTTGGTTTAAGAATCGTGAAAGACGATCGTGCACACAGAAGAGGCCTTAAGACACTGGACGGTTTCAGACTGATCTGAGACACTATTAGTGAACCTCCAGATGATGAACATACATGGTACAGTTACATTAATGTGACCACCGCCTCTATTGGACTTCAACTCGTAATAACCACTCACAGATGGCAGGTGGTAGCGTCAGTAATTGGGGGGGGGGGGGGCTCGTATGTAAAGCATATCAAGTGACGTGGAAAATAGTACAACCGTACTGGTAATGTGGAAAAGTAGCGATTCAGCTGCCATCCAAAAGGGCATGATCATTGGCTTTGAAGCCAGGGGTGGAAGCATATCCGAAATGGGTAAGTTTGTTAACTGTCCGCTTGCCACCGTGATTAATAATAGCAATTTGGAGCTATCAAAAACCGGTGCTGAGGCAACTGTGGTGCACCATGGGCCATCTATGACTGGGGTGAACGACTGATTCTGAAATGTGTAAGGACTAATAGACGTGCAACTGTTGAGCAACTCACCGCCCAGATGAATCAAGCGGCTGCAAATAGCGTCTCCTCAGCGACCGTTCAGTGGGCGCTGTTGCGTAAGGGCGTCGGTTGCAGGCCCCTGGTTCATGTATCCATTGTGACTGCTGTTCATCGCCTAAGAATCCTAGAATTTGCTCGTCTATACCGCAACTAACGTCCAGTAAGAGTATTTTCAGATGAATCATGTTATATGCTCCATTGAACAGGTGGCCCTTGGCGTGTGCGGCGTGAGACGTCTGCAAACACACACTGTACAACCAGGAGACAGCAGTATGGTCTGGGGAATGTATTCGTGACACCGTCTGGGTGATCTCATCGTACTGGAAGATAAACTGGATTAACAAAAGTGTGCATCTACCCTTGGAGACCGTGTCCACCGTACATGTCGTTTGTTTTTCCTTTGCACAATGGTTTCTAACAGCGGGACAATGCAACGTGTCACACAGCTCACGGTGTACATGTATTGTTCGAATAGCACCAGGCTGAGCTTATAGTATACCCCTTGCCACCAACCTCCCCGGATTTAAACGCAATCAAGAATCTGTGTGCCAACCTCGATCGGTCTTTTCGTGCCATGGATCCTCAAGAGAGAAACCTAGCGCAGGTGACCTCGGCACTGTAATCGATATGGCCCCACATGCCTGTCGATACGTTTCATAACCTCACTGAATCTCTCCTGCTGACAGGTGGTCAGATCAATGTGACTGGACCGTATATATTTTCGAAACAGGTTTTCAACTTTAGGGCATTTCCAGGGACAGATGTGGACTTGGACCACATTTTATTGGTTATTTACTGCAGACTGAAACTTAAATACCAAAAAACACATAGAATTAAGGATAAGGGAACTGGATAATTTGAAAGAACCAGAGCTTGTTAAAAGTTTAAGAGGGACATTAGGCAACTACTTACTGAAAGAGGGGAAAGGAATACAGTAAAAGACGAATTGGTAGCTTCGAAAAATGAAATAGAGAAGGCAGCAGAGTACTGAACAGGGAAAAATGACCAGGTAGAAATCCTTGCCTGTCACAGGAGGTACTGAATGTATTTAAAAATAGGAGAAATTATAAAAATTAAGCAGATGAGGCAGGTGAAATATAATACAAATGTATGAAAATGGAGACTGACAGGAACTAGGAAATGGTTGAGCATGATTGACTAGAGGACAAATGCACGGCTGTAGAAGCATGCATAACTGGGGTAAAGACAGATTCCGCCTATAAGAAAGTTAAAACGATCTTTGGGGAAAAGAGGAGCGGCTGTATAAGTTCAAGAGGTCAGATAGCAAAACAATATTTATCAAAGAAGGGTAAACTGACACGCGGAAGCACTTTACGGAGCGTTTGTATAGAGAAAAGGAACTTGAGGGTAATATTATAGAAAGAGGAGAAGAAGAAGTATGTGAAGATCAGGAGGGAGATATGATACTGCGTGAAGAATTTGACAGAGCTCTGAAAGACCTAAACCAAATCTAGGTCCTGGAGTAGGCGAGATTCTGTTAGAGCTACTGATGTCGTTGTGTGAGCCACTCATGACAAAACTATTCCACCTGATGTGAACGATCTGTGAGGCAGGGAAGATATCCCCAGACTTCAAGCTGAAAGTACAAGTTCCATTTACAAAGAAACCAGGTAATGACAGGAGTGTATATAAGCCAACTATCAATTTAACAAATCATGGTTGAAGAATACTAACACAAATGATTTATTTTTATTTTTATTTCTTTATTTTGCGTATGGCAATACAGCGACAATATTTTATATAAGTACAACAATATGTAAACGAAATGTATAAAACAAAACAATGTGTAAATAGTACATGTGTAAAAAACAAGCAATAGCACAAAAGGATAAAGTACAAACACTCAAGACAAAATAACTACACGTTAAAAGTTTGGCAAGCCTGACTAGAAACTCATTCATATATTTAAAGCTCAATATCTTGATTGCACAGCCAATCCAAAGCAGAGGGTTTCACATATATAACCTCAGAGTCTGGTCCGGCGTATCTTCTTAAGGGGCATTCCTCAATAACATGGCGGACGTTGTTTTCTGGTGCTCCACAGTCACAGCCTGGTGAGTCGCATAGACCCCACTTGTACTTATATGCATTGCATCTTGCATGGCCCGTTCTGATACGGTTTAATTTAGTCCAGGTACATCTCTTCAGGTCAAAGCCCGGTAATTCCAGAGTAGGATCTTGGATACCTTCTTTATTAATTCCAGAGTCATTCCAAAAGTGCCGCCATTGCTCCTTGAGGTCACGTTGATGTTCTTGTGTATTAACCCATATAGGCTTCCGTGACTTTAAGCGGGTCGATGGTATTTCGTTCAAAACATCATGGATTGGTAGATTCTGTGGGTAATCTGAGTCATGAGTTTTTGACCACTCTCTTGCTGCTGCTTCTTGCCTTCTCAATTGTGGAGGTGGGATGTTGCTTAGAGTATGCAGCCAAGGGAATGGGGTGGATTTAGTAGTACCCGTTATTTTCCTCATACACTCGTTCAACTGGACCTCGATTTTCTTAGTATGAGTGCTCGAATGCCAGACATCA
Source organism: Schistocerca americana (assembly GCF_021461395.2). Lineage (NCBI taxonomy): Eukaryota > Metazoa > Arthropoda > Insecta > Orthoptera > Acrididae > Schistocerca > Schistocerca americana. The sequence continues at coordinate 376,718,169 of NC_060130.1, read as the reverse complement.
GAGCAATATTCGGCAACAGGATATACCAGGGCTATTGCGGCAGTACGTAAGGTGGATGCTTGAACTCCCCAAGTCGATCCAGCCAATTTTCTCAGGATGTTGTTGCGACTTTTTAGCTTTTGCCTTACGTTTTCTAGATGTTTTTTGTGAGTCAGGGAGCGGTCTAGTGTTATGGCAAGGTATTTGGGGTTGAAGTTGTGTTTGACTCTTTGTTCACAGAAGTTCACATTCAGTTCCTCGTGGGCCATTTTACTGTTCAAGTGGAAAGCACACACCTCCGTCTTGGTTGGATTAGGGCAGAGTCGCCATTTTTTATAATAGGAATTCAAGGACTCCAGATCTTCTGTGAGTACGTTCGCTCCTTCCCCAAGTGTTTTAGTTTGTACAGCTAGTGCCAAATCATCGGCGTAGCAAAATTTCCTGCTGACTGTGTTTGGCAAGTCGCTAATAAACAAATTAAAAAGGATTGGAGCCAACACAGATCGTTGAGGAAGGCCATTTTTTATTTTATATGATCTGCTGGTGTTGTGGCTGATGCTCACTTTGAAAGACCGGTTCGTCAGCATGTTGTTCATTAAGGTTGCCAGTTTTAAACCGCGACAGCACGCCGGCACTGCGATAGCAGGACGGCAGAAAGTCTACACAAATGGTAGCCGAACTAGGTCATTGATCTCTCACGGCCACACACAGCGACAAAACAAGAAAAAGAAGAATGCTATCATCGAGAAAGGCTCTTTTGAGAGCCAACAGACTAAAGATATTGAACCCCATCGTCCATGTTCTGCAAATTAATGTAGAAGTCCTGACAAGGGATAAATGTGACAGCATAAGCAAACTTGCTAACGATCATAAAGTCGACGTCATAGCACTCCAAGAAACTCATCAAGTGCAGGAGCGCATAACAGCATGCACCATTCCAGGCTACAGGATGGTCGCAGCACTGCCATCGCACATTCATGGAACCGCTCTGTATCTTGGTAAAACAAATTATTTATAGATGAATACAAAATTTGGTAGAAGCTGACCCCGAGGAAGATCGGTTTGGATTCTGGAGAAGTATAGGAACATACGACGCAATACTGACTATAGCACTTACCCTAGAAGATAGATTAAGTAAATGCAGACCTAAATTTTTATTTTTTGTAGATTTTATGAAAGCTTTTTACAATGTCGGCTGGAATACATTGAAAATCTGAAGGTAGCAGGGGTATAATACGGGTAATGTACGGTTATATACAACCTGTACAGAAACCAGACAGCAGTTATGAAAGTCGAGAAGCAAGAAAGGGGCGCAATGGTTGAAAAGTGAATGAGACAGGTTTGTTAATCTGTACACTAAACGAGCAGTAAAGGCATGAAAGATAATCTTGGAGAAGTAATTTTAGCTCAGGGAGAAGCAAAAAACTTTGCCGTTTGCCGATGACATTGTATTTCTGTCACAGGCAGCAACTGACTTGGAACAGCAGTTGAATGGAATGGACATTATCTTGAAACAAGGCTGTATGATGCACATTACTAAAAATAAAATAGATGTAATGTAAGGTTCTAATATGTGTGAGACTGGTTCTGATCTATCTTCCTACCACAGTCGCGCAGCTGCACGTATTGGCAGCGTGCTTAGAGGTGCCATGTTACAGATTGCGCGGCCTCACTCACCGGAGGTATGAGTCCTCCCTCTGGCATGTGTGTGTGTTGCTCTTAGCATAAGTTAGTTTAAGTAGTGTGTAAGTGTAGGGACCGATGACCTCAGTAGTTTTGTCTCTCAGGAATTCACACATTTGAACCACAGTTGCGCAAGGACGCTCTGTGAGAGTTCTAGGAATATGGTGTTGAACCTACGGCCTGCAAGGTAGGAATATACCATGTCACTCATGTAGAGTTTAGGGGAGTGCAGCAGTACAGACAGTGATGTAATCAAACAATAACCTCTATGTCAGTTCCATTACACTCTCTGTACAGCATATGTTATAGGTAACAGAAATTAGTGTACGGGTTCAGGTGTAACTATATGTTAGGAAAAATTAAAATCTTAGATTTTCAATTATCAAGGGTTATTTTTTCTCTAAGTATGACTTCATTATATCATAATATCATAACTATGATACGAGGGTAAGTCAATTATTATCAGCAATTTAGCTATATGTTTGTTTATTTTGGTAGTACTGTCGTTTTACGTTGATGACGCATGATTTGTTTATTTGTTGTTATATCTTTGCAATTTACATGATGTTTGGTTAGTTTCGTTATAGCTGCCGACCTGTTAATCAAGGCTGCTCCACTGCCTAATTTCACCACAGAAGAGCAACTTTCAGTGATCCATTTTTTGTGGTCGGAAGGTGTATCAGGGACCGAAACTCATCGAAGACTTTCGTTAAAGTACGGGAACAACGTTTTGCCACAACCGAGTGTCTACGAAAGGAAAGAAAAATCCGAAATGGTCGCACAAGTGATACGCCCCATGAAGGAGCCGGACGACCGTTTACCGCCACAAATGAAGAAACCATTGAGCGTTCACGTGAAATGAACCTCTTAGACAGACGATTGACTATTGACGAAGTGGCACAGCGTCTGAAAATTAGTAACGGTTCTGCCTACGAAACCATCCGCAACAGACTTGGGTGTCATAAAGTTTGTTCAAGATGGATGACAAAACAACTCACACAGTTGCATAAACAAACACGCTTGGTCATCTGCAAAACATATTTGGATCACTGTGGCAAGAAACGGGACAACTTCTTAGACAGGATAATTACTCGTGACGAAACATGGATCAATCATTACGAGCCGGAGAGTAAACGGAAGAGTATGCAGTGGAAACATCCAAATTCGCCGTGCAAGAAAAAGTTCAAGACCCAACCGTCCGAAGAAAAACTGATGCTTACGGCTTTTAGGACGCACAAGGCCCAGTATTGAAACATTATGGGGAAAGGAGCACAACAATAAACAGTCTACGTTACAGTGAGATGCCTAGGGCCAAGCTAAAGCCCGCAATTCGAATCAAACGCCGAGGATTGTCGTCAAAAGGTGCTGTGTTGTCGTACAATGCCCATCAGCATACTGCTGCCCAAACTGCTGAAATGCTTCAGAAACTCAAATTTGAAGTATTGGATCATCCTCCACATAGCCCCTATCTCGCCTCTTCTGAGTATCACTTCTTTGGTCCACCTAAACAGGCATTGAGGGGCCGTCGATTTGCCTCGGACGAAGCAGTGAAAGAAGCGGTGCATTCCTGGCTCGCAGCTTAACCGAGAACCTTCCTTTATGAGGTCATCAGGAAGCTTGCACAAATCTGGACAAAGTGTGTTGAAACACAAGGAGACTACGTCGAAAACTTATGTTCTTGTAAGTTTCCTCTTTGATTACAATAAAATTTTGTAACTACTTTGCAGATAATAATTGACTTGTGTGTGTGTGTGTGTGTGTGTGTGTGTGTGTGTGAAATCTTATGGGACTTATCTGCTAAGGTCATCAGTCCCTAAGTTTACACACTACTTAACCTAAATTATCCTAAGTACAAACACACACACCTATGCCCGACGGAGGACTCGAACCTCCGCCGGGATCAGCCGCACAGTCCATGACTGCAGCGCCTGCGACCGCTCGGCTAATCCCGCGCGGCAATAATTGACTTACCCTCGTACATACAGAGATGTCAAATAAGCCAGAAATTCACTACAAAAATAACCAATTAGTGGCTGGGGGTCGCTAAAGAGCAATCAGAAGGAAGTACACATATAAACAATTCAACAACTTCAGGGTATAAAGCGCTCTACAGTGGCTGACCAATTATTTTCGTTAAATCAGATATCTCGCGTTTCTTCTTCAATTAAGCCCGACAATCGTGAATATGTTTAACTACAGGTCATGGTTGATGTACGAAAAAATAAGAGACCCGGATATGACCGCAGTTCTGAGTGTCAATTGAATATCACTTGCTGACCTAGTGCGAGTGCGCGTGTTTAGCTTTCGTCGGTGGCAGCAGCGGAGGCTGTTGGCACGAGCTGTGAACCTAAGAATCTATTCCAAATCTCTCTCGACTGTTAAGCCACAGTTTGATACATTACTAACACCTTCGGTGAAGCTGAGACTCCTAGTTGTTCCCTAGCTAAGTTAAATTACATGGTATACGCTATTTGGCTGATATAGCATGTACATCACTGTCCTCAAATCGCACGCAAGTGTTAACTGTAAGTGCTCGGTGCGATTCTCTGTACTAGGAGACTTTGCAGTTTAACTCCTTGCGAGTTTAGACGAGCCTGTGGACAAGTGTTCACATAATGACTCTCGCAATGGTCACAGCTTGGCGCGAGTCGCCTTGCTTAAACACTCGACGATTTGCTTCAAGAGGAAGACCGAATTTCTCTGTCTGTATATGCCTGTATCAGAGGTAGTGGCCACGCATTTTCTTTCTTGGCAGTCAGGGCGTTCGTACTTGTTATAACTCCACGCATTAGAGTTTTTGTAGCCTATCACAGGCGTCGTTTCTTTCGTAGAACAGAGTTTAACTTCCGCTACGTAGTACTGAGATAACAGGTTTTTCTTTCATTCGTGTTTTAACACAGGTAGCTAGAGTGAGTCACCAGTGTTTTCTGTTATGTTTCTCCAGACGTTTACTTGCCATCTCCAGCCGTGTTCCTGCAGAAAAGCTTTCCAAGGGGTCATCATCAAAAGCAGTGCCAAGTGCGGCTTTTGCCGATGGTCTGCGCAGTGGCTCCGACATTCCATTGTGTCCGCTAGATGTACTGCGGTGTAGGTTTTGGCCTAACAATCGGATGACCGTTTCCGTCATAAAATTCTCCTTCCCTCAGAACTGCGTCTCGTAGCTCTGGTCTGGGAAATCACTTGCGTGCAGTTACTAGTGTGTGTGTTAGTGGTTTATATTCACAAAATGCTGGCTTGGTTGTTTATTCACTTTGTCTATAATTAATTCGTAGATTTTCACGTAACTATGTCGTGTGACGTAATGATTTAACCGGAATTGTTTCAGAAATTCGATGTAAGGTGTATTATTTGTTCGACACCTTACATATCACCACCGTTCCGCGATAATTTTTGTACTGAAGTTAGACAATATTTGAGGCATTTCTAAATCAGTCAAAAATTATACTTTTTCTCAAGCATTGAATATTGGTCAGCCACTTGGTTTAGTCCTTATTGTACTTAGTTCTGTTGGTTGGTATACTTTAATTTTTAAAATGATTAACTTGGTTAATGATTTCATTGTCTCCCTTAAGTGAAGAGTATAATTTTATTTTAATACTGATATCAATTTCATCTTATTTGCTTAAATGTGTTATGTGAATTTTAGATTTTATTTAGAAGATGAGGAGCCTCTCACGTCTATCTTTTAATGTATGTTCTCAACCAATTACAGTTTAAATCAGCTAAAAAAATTAAATGACTTTATACCTAATCCAAAAATGCAGTCTTTACGTTCTGCTGTTTGTTTTACAAGAATTATGATTATAGCTCTAATATAAGTACCAAACAATTCGTTAGAAAATCCTACTCATTTTCAAAATTTTGAAACTTACCAATAATTATTTATGCAAAATTAAAAAATATAGTCACAAACACTGTTCATACATACATATTATTCTTTAAAAAATATTATTCTAACAGATAATGTGGTATTTAAGAAATGTTGCTATGATAATTATGCATGAATACAGTTTTGAAATATTACACTTATCGACAGTAAATTAACTTTACAAAAATATTACCATTAAGACACAATATACATGAACAGGTTTTATTTTTAACATATTATTGTAATTAACCTTGTAGGTACATAAAACATTTCTTTACAAAAAGGTTTCTTCTGCATTACTCATGAAACAGATTATGGAAAGACCTTTATTCAGTTCTTATTGAGACACGTTCACACGTTGTATAGAGAGACGTAAATTTTATTAGTACGTCTTAGTCTTATGTTAATTGTTTTGCTTTTTGCAGCTTTTTCACTGTCTGACACTGATCTTTACCTAATTTCGACCACTATTTGTACACGATGTCTACGAATGTTCTTGCGTGAGGGTGGCGATGAATGACTTTGCAGGGTTCAAATGGTTCAAATGGTTCTGAGCACTATGGGACTGAACATCTGAGGTCATCAGTCTCCTACAACTTAGAACTACTTAAACCTAACTAACCTAAGGACATCATACACACCCATGCCCGAGGCAGGATTTGAGCCTGCGACCGTAGCGGTCGCGCGTTTCCAGAGTGAAGCGACTAGAACCGCTCGGCAACACCGGCCGGCCGACTTTGCATGAAGCTAAAGGACTTGTACGAGATGTATGAGAGGGCATCGTCGCTCTTCGTCGAATTTTTAAACAGGATATTGCCGTAGTTTGGTGTGGCCCTCATAATAATGTGAGCATTTTAGTACAGAGTCTCGTGGAGTACTGGCTATTAAAAACGTGTATTTTTGTTCTCAAGACATTGCTGAAGGTATTTACATTTTTGGAGCACTTCGCAGAGAATCAGTTTACAATACGATGGGTATTTGGAAAGGTGTATCTTGAAATATTATCGCCCATCTCTCTTCAACACCAGTCTTGGGACTTTTCATCTTCTGTTCTTCCACACATTTTCCTATCTTCACAATTGAACCTTGTCTCTTCTCTGAACAGGATATAGGAAATTATTGACGTCCGCAGCTCGTGGTCGTGCGGTAGCGTTCTCGCTTCCCACACCCGTGTTCCCGGGTTCGATTCCCGGCGGGCTCAGGGATTTTCTCTGCCTCGTGATGACTGGGTGTTGTGTGATGTCCTTAGGTTAGTTAGGTTTAAGTAGTTCTAAGTTCTAGGGGACTGATGACCATAGATGTTAAATCCTATAGTGCTCAGAGACATTTTTTTGAAATTGTTGCCTACCAGTTGCTTTGAAGTTTCACATTCATTATTGTTTCAATCGTTGATTAGGGCGTGTATTTCAGCAATGACTTACTGATTCTCCTCCAGCTCTGTAGTTCAATATAATATCGCAGACTGTTGGCGACTGCAACTCTACACGTAATATTTTTTTATTGCGAAAGTGTGCCTCAGCCAAGCTGGGATTTCGGCGAGGCGTTTTGTTTTTACTTCGGGCACTGGCTACTGTTTCGTTTTCTGTGGCCCGTAGCTCCCTGCAGTCCTTCCGACATGAGTATCTGTCGAATGCGAATTTTCGCAAGGCCTTGAGTCAACGTCGATCTTCTGCTGCTCATCCACCCTCCCTGTACTTTACCACGGCATGGTTGCTCCCTTAGTTAGTTACAAGGGTTGCCTTGGTTACGAATCTCCATCGTTCTTGTGCCCTCGGCAGCGCCTCCGCATAGTAGAAAATCGTTGATCTCGTCCATTCACATCCCATATACATTTTCAGTTGTCATCCCCCGCAAAGTCGTGGGCAGTTGACGATTATTCTTGCTGGAGGTTTGAGTATAAGTATCTCTTCTTATGTTCTACCTTAAGCCTAATGCCTAATTTACGCCTCTTACGAAATTCTTTACGTGGTTCGGCGTCCTATCTCCGTGTTACAATTCTAGTTTCTCTGTCAGGTTCCAATTTGTTCCTGATATCTTAAGCTAATAAGACTCGCTGTGCTCATTATGTGTGGTGTTGTTAAGTAGCATGTTAGTATGTCATGTTAATACATCATGATTTATCGGTTTCACCTTTGCAAACTCTACATATAGTGTTAGTTGCTACGTATTAAACTTTAAGGTAATTCTCGTTTTTCCTCCTCTTTCTCTTCTTTTCTTCAGACTCTTGGTCGCGTTGTGTCTGAAACATACTTGACGGCTTATTTGATATTATTTACTGATGTCTATACGTGATTATTCACTATAACTTTTAATATGGCTTACGTGATGAAGTACTTAACTTTATTCTGCCTTTGGATTCATTAGCTCTACGGCGTTTTTGTGAGCAATTCTAGTTATTAATGCAGGCCATTTGTATGCCTCTTCTTTTTGTGTTTACTGGAAAGATGGTGAGCTTTCACAGAGACCTTCTGCCCTACAGTGAATGTCCTTTTCACTGCTGTCTTATCCCCTACTTCTTTTCTTTTCATGGCTGCCCTTTTAATGTTTGTTAATGCTGTGGCTATAGTGCATTTGTGTTGCCTGCCCGGTACTGTGGGAAGTCTTATTGTTTCTTTGGTTTTATTAGGGGCGTAATATTTTTAAGCACTGTGATGGGTGGAAGTAGGTTACTGCTGTGTGGGATTTGGTTTGTAAAGTCTTAGAAATCTCTCAGGTGTACATCACAAGTATTATGTTTTTTGCTGGCATACAATCGACATAAAGTAGTTACGTGATTCATTGACCCTTCCTCTAAATTTTCACTGGGTTTATATTTCGATATAAATATAGGTTTAAGTTTTTACTGTTTCAACGTGTCCTGTCCACTTACGATCCGTTATCTGAAAAGATTCGTCTACCCGACCAACTTCTTTGAGAAGAGGTCCCATTAAATCTGCTGCCGTTATCTGTTTTAATCTGTCTGGGATTATTGAAAACGTAGATGGTTTGGTCTGAAACTTGACGTCTTTTGCTCTCATGCATTTTTTGCACTTAAATAAAACTTTTCTTATTTGCCTTTCCGTATCAGTGACTTGTTTGTTTTAGTTTTAGGAAGCATTTTTCGGTCCAAAGTGGCCATTACTTAAAAGTGTGTACCATATGTATTTGTTAACTACTTCAACCGGGATGCAAACTATACATTCGTTGGTGGCAACATTTCGTCTGTAAAATAAGACATCATTTTTCAGGAGATAATTTTGTCTGATCTCTAGGAAATCCCTGCTTTTCCATTTTTGTTTCATCCTGAGTATATCCGAATCTTAGCCCTGTTCTTTATCTATGTTTCGCAACGCAGTAGTTTTCGAAGGGTAAGTTTTTCATGTAATACATTGTGAACTGATCTTTCTCTGCTTCTAAACCTATGCTTTTAGATGCTCCACGAGGACATCGTGATAGGGCGTCTGCTATTATACTGTCTGGTCCTGCAATGTGCGTGATTGTGAAATCAAACTCTTGTAAAGTTAGCTAGCGTCCTTCTAGCTAGCCTTCCATGAGGCGGATAATAGGAACTCTAAAGCTTTTTTGTCTGTGAATACTTTTGTTTTTCTTCCGACCAGGAAATATCTAAAACGTTGGAACCCCCATACAACGGCCAATGCTTCCAACAATGTAACTGAATAGTTTTTCTCACTTTTTGTGAGTACTCAACTGGCAAATGCGATTGGTTTGTAATTCATCTGCCCTTCCTGTTCGTTTTCCTGGTACAAAACCACTCCCAACCCTTTCTTCGCACTGTCCGTGGCCATAAAAAAATTTTGTGTCAGTTCGGGGTGAAATAGTATAGGTGCTGCTGTTAATTCAGCTTTCAATTTTGAACATTCTTCATTAGCTTGCTGATCCCATACCCATGACGTATTTTTTTCAGGAAGTAAACATAGGTGCGGCGTTGCGAGAGTGTCAATCCACATGAATTTTTTGTAGAAGCTGATTAATCCTAAAAATCCCCTCAGAATCATTTTATTATATGGGGTGCTAGAGTCTTTAATTGCTGTTAATTTGGTAGGATCTGGCATCGTCCCCTTTCTGATATTATATACCCTATGAATCTGACTTTTCGCATTTCAAATTAGGACTTCGTTATGTTGACTGTTACACCATGATCCTTTATGGTCTGCTAAAACTGGCTTGGCGTGTTGTTGTGCTGCTCCCGTAAAGGTTCGGCTATAATGATATCATCAACAGAACACGTTATTTTCTGTAAGATTTCAGGACTCAGTGTGGTGTTAAACCACCTAATGACTGCCGCTGATATATTCAGGCCAAATGGTAATCGTGTAAATTGGTAACACCTGCCAAAAACAAGGAATGCTGTATATTTTCTACATTCAGGTGCCAGTTGAATCTACCAGAAGTTAGAACGTATCTCAATGGATCAGAACACGTTTACACCATGGAATTTTGAATTAGCTCTTCTAACTTTTCAGGTCGACGTGTCTCTGTGATAATGATGGTGTTTATCTGTCGGGAATCAAGCACTAACCGAATACTACCATCTTTTTTATTCACAATATGGAGAGGAGTATTATATGATGAGGAGGCTGGTTCAAAGATGTTATCGTCTAACATTTTGGATCTCTCCCTGAATACTTCTGTATTTCTGTAACTTAGTGGTATTGTACAAGATGGTACTCTAAATGGTTTGTGTCCCCTAACTTCAGGTTTCTGTTGGAAGTGTTTAATGCTGAATGGCTTGCGTAAAAGCACCTCTACCTCATCCCGAAAAATATATTTAAATTCCCCTTTACTATCATCCGGAATGTCTTTTACCTCTAGCAATTTCTCGTCGATTTATTTATGTACTTCTAACAGGTGTGCTCTATTGAGATGAGGTGATTCCCCCTTCGTGCATACCGTTCTGGTTCGTCATCATCCTTGCCTAACATAATTCTTAACTGGTTATTCATTACTGGTATTTCTTCTAATTTCAACATTTGCTCAGAGAGAAGCGTTATGTTCAAAAATATCACGCTACCCGTTCCCATGTCTATCACTGCTGGTCTTTCATTCAGAAAATCCTCAACCATTACCATGTCCAACGTTAATTTCAGTATGAAATTGGCTTAGATCTTTTGACCTTGTCACGAAAGAATTAACCTTGTTTGGTTATTAACATCCGCAGCGTGATGTTTGATGGGACCCTTCACTTTAATCTTCTTCGTTTTGAAGATCAGCAATTCTTCATTACCATTGCATTGTTTAAGTAAGTTCTCCGAAATCGCAGTTAGCTCAATTCCGTATGTATGATTACCTTAATTGGGATTTTTGTTACAATGGCCTTCACAGCTGGCTGAATCTCGACTAGTTTCCTTTGTTCTTCCTAATCTCCGTGCATAAAATCATCCTCTAATCATTTCTACCTGTGAATTCGAACCTTCCGTCGGGTATGCCTTTTCCACTACCTCGCTCTCTTCTTCAATTTCTTCTCCACACATAGCTTCGTCTTCCCTCAGTTCAACTACATCTGCCTCTCCTTCCTACGTGGAAACTCCCAAATAATCGCGTCTAAATGCCCTTATTACATCTTTGTAACTTCCATAATTGTACACAGTGGGACCTGTGTCCAATTGTAATTTATTTTCAACTTCCGTCGACTGCGCATTATCCTCCTTGAGTTCGTTTTCCCTGGTCTCAGCCTCAAATAACTCTGCAATCCTAATTACTTCGTCCCTATTCTATTCTCCCATTGTGCCTGGCTGTGGTGGTTTGTTTTCTTCGTCGGTATCCTCCCAACTAATATCTCCCGAGCATGATGATGTTGTTTTCCTGCCTTCGTTTGATCCCTGCGATCCCATTTCCTCATTTGTTACCTGCTGTGACAAAATGTTTATTTCTCTCGACGGTACATTATCCTCTTGGAATCGTGTTTCCCTAGTTTCAGTATTAAATAAATCTACAGTGTTAACTACATTGTCTTTTAACGCGAGTTCCGTTAGACTTGCTTCATTTTGTTCAGCAGTCCGTTTTTTGGGAAATCCTCCCAACTAATTCCTGTCCAACCTGATGTTTGCGGTATCATGACATCTTTCGGTCCCAGCGGCTCTGTTCTTTCATCATAAGGTGTATATTTCTTTCATTATGTCGGTGCTGCTTGCTTGGATAGGTGCGCTGTCCTCATTCACTTGCGCTCTCTCTCGTCAATTCGAACGTTTATCAGGGTTTGGTGGCCTTATCTCCACGTCTTCTTTCGGTCCTTCCTCCCTTTGTTCGACTTGTCGATACCGGTTTCGTTGCTGGAAATTTGTCGGCCTGTTCGTCCTCCTATACCCGTTGCGATTTCCGTTTTTTTTTCTCTGTAGCAATCATTGCCATTCCTGAGTGGATAACCATTGCCATTTCTTTTGCAGTATCCGTACCCATTTCGCTGTTGGAATCGCACGCGGTTCGTAGTAGCTGACATTCCTTCGTGCGGTCTAAGGCACATTTCGCGGTCTTTTATTCACGTTTTCACGCAGGTTTCGCTTTTTTCTTGCCTCATTTTCGGAGAATATGAATTATAGTTGTTACAAAATTCCTTTGAAGGCTCCGCGCCCTACCAATGACTGTTTGTATTTTAGTGGTGGCTTCATGGAACACAATTTAATCAATTGTCCGTCGCTGTATGGCACATCCAAACATTGATTTTCTTTGCCATTGCTTCGAAAAATTTTGCAGGACGCTTCTCTCCGGAATCCTTGAAGTATGGATTTTGTAGTAATTCATACTTCACCCCATTTTGAGCTTCACTTGACCAATAGCGGGAGAGAAACTTATTTCTGAAATCTTCATATTATCAAGATGTAAGTGCTACGTTTTGCATCGTTTCTGCTACTGTTCCAGACGTATTGGCACGTATAAAGTCTAGTTTGTGTGCTAATGTCCCGTGTTCCGGTAGTTCTACTCTAAATTGATCAATGAATGTTTGTGGATGCAGTGAGTTTTCTTCACAGAAATGCTGAAACTTCCATACAGTGAGGAAATTATCGTTGTTGTACCCAGTCATGGTACCGTACGATATTCGAGAATCCTCACCGCTTCTCTTTACGATCACCTCAAATTTCTGTTTTCCAAGTTGTGGTAAATCCATGGGATACTGCCCACTGTAACTTTCGCCTAGCCTTGCATGATATTGTTGTAATGGAACGCAGTGACTTTCTTCCATCGGCTCTGCGCAAGTGGCAGTATGCATTACGCTATATCCCTCGCGCCATTTCATTTCCCTGGCACGTATTGGCTCGGTGTCTTGCCAGGCTAATCTTGCCGCTTCCTGATGTGGTCCGAATAGTTCCGAAAATTATGCCTGAGGTACCCGATGTCTTCGTGATGCCGTCTGCTTTTCGTAAGTTTCGAAACGTGCCTGTGGCATCGCAAGTGTTTGGCTGTCGCGTAACTTCTTTTCCACTTGTGATTTGAATTGTATTTGGTGAAATCTTTTTTCATTCCTTGTAAAACTCGGAACATCTGGTGGCATTATTGACTCGAAGTTGTTACGGATTCGGAGCTTGTATGATCTTGATTGCTTCGCTCTTGTGTAGTTCGCAACAGTTCTTCTCTGAGTTTTTCGAATAGATTCTTCGTTTTGGCTTCTATTCTCACGATGCGAGTATCGAACTTCTTGAGAACCGCTTTCGAGATGCATTTTTGCAACACACTATCTGCAATTGTTTGTCGTGCTGTGCCCGCTGCTTGGCGTGTAATTGCATTAACCTGTTTCGATATCTTTACAATTTCACCGTGAGTATAATCACTTAATGTTTTTATTTATGTCTGTGTGTCGTCACGCATTGTTTGCATTTTCACTTCTATCTCGCCAATATCTGTTCTTAATGGTGTCTGACTTATTATTACATTTTCGATCACATATCGGTATTCTTTTGCCTCTTCCTCTATGTGACTTAACTGTTGTTTGATCACACGCAGTTGTTTGTGTTGTTTTATCTCTCTCTTTTGTATCGTTATGGTACGCGTTAACTGTGGGAGAATTTCCGACAAATTATTGTGTCATACTGCCTTTTCTTCCAACGCGCTTAGTCCTGCGTTTACATTCTCGTGTCTGTCCGCAACTGACTGCAGTGAACCATGCGGTGACTCGTTTCTACTTGTATTTCCTATACTCGGTTTGAGGGAGGTCTTATAACGTGTACTATGGTTTCTACGTTTCCAAGACGTTCCCTATCTTCATTCACCTCTGCATTATGTTGGTCGCCGCTTCTGGAGCCTTGTTGCTCGGTATTCACGTCCTGCAGGACCCTGTGATCTGTTTATCACGGCATTGTGTTGTCTGTTGTTCTGTCCTGATGTTCCCGTACGTTATCTTGTTGGGTGTCAATCTCACTTCGGTCAGAGTCTGGATCTGTCATTGCTAATCTCTCTGATTCCCGTCTTTGCAATGCTCCCTACTTCTCATAATCATACGAAGTTAATCGTTTCATAAAATTATTAACTCCACCCTATCTCTACTGTCCCTTATTTCCTTGACACAATAACAAGACTATACGACCGTCACTTACATCTGGTACAGCATCAACTCACTAACACTGTGTCAGGGACCTGGGCGCTTGCAAAAAATCTTAAACCTAGCAATGGTGTTAAAACTATACTATGGGGATATGGCGTACGTCTCTCAGTGCATTGCAGATCTCTGTTTTCCTACTGACTTGTCAGTAGCAACTAATATTTACCATTTGTTAATGGAACACAAAAACTTAATATGAAAAATTCTTTAAGAGTATTCTTACCTAGCCTACTAATTACAGATGGTCATTAGAATGCATCAGTACGGACAGTGATGTAATCAGACCAGACCAGACCAGACCAGACCAGACCAGAAATTAGTGTATGGGTTCAGGCATAACTATATGTTAGCAAAACAGGTTTTTTTTTCTAAGTATGACTTCATTATATCATAATTATAATACGTACAAGATGGTAAAATATTCTAAGTTTCCTTAATAGTAAGTGTTCAGTGTCGGTTTCACTACACTCCATGTACAGGAAACGTTATCACTAACAGAAATTAGTGTATGGGTTCAGGCATAACTATATGTTAGCAAAACAGGTTTTTTTTTCTAAGTATGACTTCATTATATCATAATTATAATACGTACAAGATGGTAAAATATTCTAAGTTTCCTTAACAGTAAGTGTTCAGTGTCGGTTTCACTACACTCCATGTACAGGAAACGTTATCACTAACAGAAATTAGTGTATGGGTTCAGGCATAACTATATGTTAGCAAAACAGGTTTTTTTTTCTAAGTATGACTTCATTATATCATAATTATAATACGTACAAGATGGTAAAATATTCTAAGTTTCCTTAATAGTAAGTTGGTTAACTACCATGTCGGTGTCGATAAAATACAGACAAAATAAATACACCTGGTGCACAGAGACATGAGTTAAGCTAAAAATGCACATTTAAAGTAACCAATTAATGGTCAGGTGTCGGTAATGAGCAATCAGAAAGAAGTACACAATTAAAACAATTCAGGAACTCCAGGGTATAAATGGCTCTACAGTGCCGGATCAATTGTTTTCGTTAAATCGGATAACTCGTGCTTCTGCTTCAATTAAGCCCGACAATCGTGAATATGTTTAACAACAGGTCATGGCTGAATGCACGAAAAAATAGAACACACGGATATGACCGCAGTTCCGAGTGTCAATTGAATATCACTTGCTGGCCTAGTGCGAGTAAGCGTTTTTACCTTTCGTCGGCGGCTGCAGTGTCAATTGAATATCACTTGCTGGCCTAGTGCGAGTAAGCGTTTTTACCTTTCGTCGGCGGCTGCAGTGGCGGCTGTCGGCACGAGCTGTGAAACTGAGAATCTATTCTAACTCTCATTCGACTGTTAAGCCCTAGTTTGATACATTTCCAACACCTTTCTAGGCAATCAGAGTGTTCGTACGTGTTATAACTCCACTCATTACAGCTTCTGTAGCCTGTCACAGGCGTCGTTTCCTTCGTAGGACAGAGTTTAACTTCCACTACGTGATACTGAGATAAACAGGTTTTTCTTTCATTCGAATTTTAAAACAGGTAGCTAGAGTGAGTCACCCTGGTTTTGAGCTGGGTTTCTCTGGATTTTTATCTGCCATCTCCAGCCATGTTCCTGTAGAAAGGCTTTCTGAAGCGTCACCATCAAAAGCAGGGACAAGGGCGGATTTTGCTGATGGCCTGCGCAGTGACTCCGGCGTCTGATTGTGTCCGCTAGATGTACTGCGGTATGGGTTTCGGCCTTACATTGGGATGTTCGTTGCCATCATAAAATTCTCCTTCCTCAGAACCGTGTATCGTAGCTCTGGTCTGGGAAATTATTTGCATGCAATTACTATTGTGAGTGTTAGTGGTTTAATTCACAAAATCCTGGGTTATTTATTCGCTTTGCCTATCACTAATTCGTAGATTTTCACACAATTATGTCGTGTGACATGTTGATTTAACCAGAATTGTTTCAGGAATTAAATGTAAGGTGTGTTATTTGTTTGACACCGTACAAGGTAGTCAAATCAAATAAGACCATTCTTAGTGACTTTGATTAGGTAACGAGACACTAAAAGTATTAGATTATTTTTGATATTTTGACAGAAAAGTAAGTGATGACAGCCAAAGTAGAGAGCATATAAGATGTAGACTGGCAAACGATAAGAAAACGAGTCTGAAGGCGAAAAATGTAATATGAAAGACAGATTTAAGTGTTAGAAATTCTTTTATCTGGAGTGTGATCCTGCATGGAAGTGAAATGTGGGTAATGAACACTTCAGACTCGTAGAGAATAGAATATTTTGCAGTGTGGTGTTACAAAAAATTCTGAAGATTAGATGGGTAGATCATGTTACCAGTTATTATGTACTGAATAGAATTTGGGAAGAAAAAAATGTCTTGTTATACAACTTCACTAAAAGAAGGGATCGATTGTTAGGACACATTCTGAGACATCAAGAGATCAGTGATTTAGTACTGGAGGGATGAGTAGCGTGAATAAATTGTGGAGGAAACCCAACAACTGAATCCAGTACGCAGATTAAAAAGATCATAAGTTGTAATAGTTATTTCGAGCTAAAGAGACTTGCGCAGGGTATGGTAACGTGCAGAGCTGCATCAGACCAGTCTTTAGACTGAAGATTACAGCAACAACATCATATTAAAGCCCTAATTAATGCCCTAGATTTTGTACCGAAGGTTCCAATTACACACTCTATAAAATACGTTTTTTCCGATGTGTATGTGGCGTCATCGCTCTCCTGTGTATGCAGTGCTTATGTCCCAAATTTTGATTGAACCTTGTTAATAAAGATATACTGATTTCTCATTTCGTACCTGGATTTCTTCCATACGTTTCCATTATTTACATAGGTTATATATTTATCATGTATTTTCCATTTTCTATTTTCAATGTCAAATCTAATCTAAAATTTGAGCTATTATTGTTTACGTTACAAGGCTTCTTTAGCATCCAACTGTGGTTCGATTCACCAATCAAGTATCTACAAAGTGCAAAATAACTGATTCGTGTTCATGTTCCATATGTTGACTCAGAAAAAAACTTCCGCCAACATATAATGCCAACTACCAATACCAACCTTTATTTATACATAAAAATGGACTGCATTCGAAAAGTGGTGCTGCATTCAGATATCTTAAATACAGCTATATCCATTTGTACTTTCTCAACATAGAATACAGTCGAACTACAGCTCTCATATTTTGGTACACTATGAAATGAAAAGTATACAGACACACTCAAAAACATACGTTTTTCATATTAGGTGCATTGTGCTGCCACCTGCGGCCGGGTACTCCGTATCAGTGATCTCTTTAGTCATTAGACATCGTGAGAGAGCAGAATGGGGCGTTCCGCGGAACTCACGGACTTCGAACGTGGTCAGGTTGTAACACTTACATCGATTAGAAGTAGGTTTATATTATGTAACTGTGTATCTGCAATTTAAGAAGTGTGTATTCTGTGTTGTTTAAACTCCTTGATCTATGGCAAGAACATTAGAGTTTTGTAGTGTATATACGAAAAAAGCAAAAGAATAGGTTGAAATGGTAAATTACTACAATATGAATTTTTTTTAAAAAAAGAAAAGGTTTGGTAAAAACTGGTACATGCTTAGGGTACTTGTATCTGTAGCATGTAAGGGCAGTAAGGACGTCCCTCCGCAACGGAAGTGGGATGGCGCGATGTACACTGAACTAAAAAAACTAAACTCCTCCCGAATAGGCCATGAATGCCCAATGGAACCGACCGCCGCCGTGTCATCCTCAGCCCACAGGCGTCACTGGATGCGGATATGGAGAAGCATGTGGTCAGCTCACCGCTCTTCCAGCCGTACGTCAGTTCCCGAGACCGGAGCCGCTACTTCTCAATCAAGTAGCTCCTCAGTTTGCCTCACACGGGCTGAGTGCACCCCCCTTGCCAACAGCGCTCGGCAGACCGGATGGGCACCCATCCAAATGCTAGACCAGCCCGACAGCACGTAACTTCGGTGATCTGACGGGAACCGGTGTTACCACTGCGGCAAGGCCGTCGGCCGCGATGTACACTAGTGGCCATTAAAATTGCTACACCAAGAACAAATGCAGGT
Source organism: Schistocerca americana (assembly GCF_021461395.2). Taxonomy (NCBI): domain Eukaryota; kingdom Metazoa; phylum Arthropoda; class Insecta; order Orthoptera; family Acrididae; genus Schistocerca; species Schistocerca americana. The sequence goes on along the minus strand of NC_060130.1, from coordinate 376,700,031 downwards.
GATAAACGGGTATTCATTGGACAAATATATATACCAGAACTGACATGTGATTACATTTTCACGCAATTTGGGTGCATAGATCCTGAGAAATCAGTAACCAGAACAACCACCTCTGGTCGTAAGAGCGGCCTTCATACGCATGGGCCTTGAGTAAAACAGAGCTTGGATGGCGTGTACAGCTACAGCTGCCCATGCAGCTTCAACACGATACCACAGTTCGCCAAGAGTAGTGACTGGCGTATTGTGACGAGCCAGATGCTCGGCCACCATTGACCAGACGTTTTCAATTGGTGAGAGATCTGGAGAATGTGCTGGCCAGGGCAGCAATCGAACATTTTCTGTGTCCAGAAAGGCGCGTACAGAACCTGCAACATGCGGTCGTGCATTATCCTGCTGAAATGTAGGGTTTTGCATGGATCGAATGAAGGGTAGAGCCACGGGCCGTAACACATCTGAATGTAACGTCCACTGTTCAACGTGTCGTCAATGCGAACAAGAGGTGACCGAGACGTGTAACCAATGGCACCCCATACCATCACGCCGGGTGATACGCCAGTATGGCGATGATGAATACACGCTTCCAGTGTGTGTTCACCGCGATGTCGCCAAACACGGATGCAACCATCATGATGCTGTAAACAGAACCTGGATTCATCCGAAAAAATGACGTTTTGCCATTCGTGCACCCAGGTTCGTCGTTGAGTACACCATCGCAGGCGCTCCTGTCTATGATACAGCGTCAAGTGTAACCACAGCCATGGTCTCCAAGCTAATAGTCCACGCTGCTGCAAACGTTGTCGAACTGTTCGTGCAGATCGTTGTTGTGTTGCAAATGTCCCCATCTGCTGACTCAGGGATCGCGACGTCGCTACACGATCCGTTACAGCCATGCGGATAAGATCCCTGTCATCTCGACTGCTAGTGATACGAGGCCGTTGGGATCCAGCATGGCGTTCCGTATTACCCTCCTGAACCCACCGATTCCATATTCTGCTAACAGTCATTAGATCTCGACCAACGCGAGCAGCAATGTCGCGATACGATAAACCGCAATGGCGATAGGCTACAACCCGACCTTTATCAAAGTCGGAAACGTGATGGTACGCATTTCTCTTCCTTACACGAGGCATCACAACAACGTTTCATCAGGCAACGCCGGTCAACTTGTGTTTGTGTATGAGAAATCTGTTGGGAACTTTCCTCATGTCAGCACGTTGTAGGGGTCGCCACCGGCGCCAGCCTTGTGTGTATGCTCTGAAAAGCTGATCATTTGTATATCACAGCATCTTTTTCCTATCGGTTAACTTCCGCGTCAGTAGCGCGTCATCTTCGTGCTGTAGCAATTTTAATGGCCAGTTGTGTACAAATGGCTCTGAGCACAATAGGACTGAACATCTATGGTCATCAGACCCTTAGACCTTAGAACTACGTAAACCTAACTAACCTAAGGTTATGACACACACCCATGCCCGAGGCGGGATTCAAACCTGCAACCGTAGCGGTCGTGCGTTCCAGACTGAAGCGGCGCACATCGGCCGTCCACAAGAATACACCATCACTCAATTTTACTTCATCTACCGGACAGTACTAAAAGGGGAGCGGAGATGCACGTACACAATTCCTCTCAAATGTGAAACTCAGTGTTGTTTTCAGTGGAAAGGACATTTCCAATGTACTTACAATTACGAAGCTATATCACGGACGGAAACGACGAGTGCGCTCGGTGTAAATATGATCGCCCCATGAGGAAGATCGCAGCACACGACTACCAGAACACAACGGCCCAAAACGGAAAGTATCCGGATCCGTCTTACGTCGTTGTCTCGCATATTAACACTCTACGCGAATCGCCGTAGGTGCAGGTCGAACCTCGATGGTGCCCGGTGCTTACCGACTAACAATAAAGTTATTGATTACCGATGTTAATTCTCCATGTCCTTCCAACGTAACATTTGGTGCCTCAGCTGTTATGAACTCCAAATTCGTCAGGAATAAATACTTTTGTTACTGAGCATGCCAACACAATTAAACAGAGCAGTGCGTAGCATGTCCTACCAAGCCGTTGTAAAAACCTAAACGCACAGCCGGCCGAAGCGTGTCAAAACGAGCTCTGCCAGAATCGTCGTAAAAGATACACCGGTTACCGTGAACTGTGAAAAGCACTCGTTGACACAGAAATCGGTGTTCTCTCTGCCGGAGCGACCTTATTAAGGGGGTTGCGTTCATGACATGCTCAGCTTGCTCGGAACTGACGTCAAAATTACGAATGACTTGATGGGACGATGGCAGTCAAACACTTTAGGGGTTCCATACTGATGTCGTGTATAGTTCATTTTGCATTACAACTTACGTGTTACGGCAGTATACCGCTTCAAGACAAAAATATATTGCACATTTGTCACACACGCTGATCAGCCAGAACATTATGACCACCAACGTGTTAACCGGTATGACCACCTTTAGCACGTATAACAGCGGCGACTTGTCATGGCTTGGAAGCAACGCGTCCTTTATAGGTCGCTGAAGGGCGTTGGCACCACATTTGCACACACAGGTCACATAATTCCCATAAATTCCGGGGAGGGGCCGGTGAGCTTTGACACCACATTCCAGATGTGTTCGATCGGGTTCAGATCTGGCGTTCTGGAGCACCAGACGTCAACTGTAACTCACCACTGCATTTCTCGAACTACTTCAGACCACTGCATCACATTCCTCGCCTTGTGACATGGAACATTACCTGAAAAATGCCACTGTCGTTGGGAAACATTATCGTCATGAAGGCATGTACGTGGTCTGCAACCAGTGTACGATACTCCTCCGCCGTAATGGCGCTTTGCACGAGCTCCACTGGACTCATGAATGGCAACGGGAATATTACCCAGAACATAATGGAACCGCTGTCACGTCGTCTCCGTTCCGCAGTACAGGTGTCAAGTAGCTGTTCCCATGAAGGGCGAAGGATTCGCGCCCTCCCATCGGCGTGATGAGCATATCGGGATTTATCAAACCATGGAACGGTCTGCCACTAAGCCAACTTCCAGTGCCGATAGTCACGTGCCCATTTCAGTCGTAGTTGCCGATATCGTGATGTTAACATTGGCACATGCATGGGTCGTAGGCTGCGGAGACCCATCGTTACTAGTTTTTGGTTCACTGTATGTTTAGATACACTTGTACTCTGCCCAGAATTAACGTGTGATGTTAGTTCCACCACAGTTCCCCCGCCTGTCCTGTTTTACCAGTCTGCCCAGCCTACGATGTCTGACACCTGCCATGAGGGCTGGCCGCCCAACCCCACGACGTCTAGACGTGGTTTCACCTTGGTTTCGCCACGTGTTGAAGACACCACAAAATTCCTCGAACACTCGACAAGTCATGCAATTTCCGAAATGTTCGTGCCGAGCCTCTGGGACATCACAATCTGCCATCGGTCAAACCCAGATAGCATGCCTTCCTCATTCTACACACGGACAGCACACTCAAATTGATAGTAGCTCGGTGGTCATACCGCTCTGGCTGATCAGCGTATACGTCACACTAATTAAGAATTATTACAGTTAGGTATTAGTTTATGATGCGTTAGCTGTAAAAGCCTACACAATATTCCAGGATGAATGATGATTCAAATGGCTCTGAGCACTATGGGACTTAACATTTGAGGTTATCAGTCCCCTAGAACTTAGAACTACTTAAACCTAACTAACCTAAGGAAGGACATCACACACATCCATACCCGAGGCAGGGTTCGAACCTGTGACCGTAACGGTCGCTCGGTTCCAGACTGAAGTGCCTAGAACCGCTCAGCCACACCGGCCGCCCTTAGGTCGGCCGAGAGGAGTGTCGAAATGATCCGCGCAACTGCAAGGGCGGCGCAGTGGTTAACACAACTGCTTAGTAAGCAGGACATCCTAGATTGGAATCCCGGTCCGGCACATATTTTCTCTCGTCACCGTTGATTCCGCGTAAAATCATGATGCCGCTGACATCAATAGTTCCTTTCCTCCCCGCCCCCCCCCCCCTCCACCTTAAATTTATAGAGCTTACTTGGCAAATACCAGATCTGCCTTCATTCTACTTAATGTGAAAATACTGTCAATTCGTATCTGCCGCCCGGATTAGCCGAGCGGTCTTGGGCGCTGCAGTCACGGACAGTGCGACTGGTCCCGGCGGAGGTTCGAGTCCTCCCTCGGGCATGGGTGTGTGTGTTTGTCCTTAGAATAATTTAGGTTAAGTAGTGTGTAAGCTTAGAGACTGATGACCCTAGCAGTTAAGTCCCATAAGATTTCACACACATTTGAACATTTTTGATTCGTATCCTTTCTGAAACATAAATAAAGATTGATTCTAACTGCAGGAATACGACATCTCATCTTCAATATTAGTGGGGAGTATCTACATTTTCTGGCAACTGCTAACAAGTGTTCGTCTATTGTGTCGTAACTGTAGATAATTTGAGCACTGTAAAGTCAAAAGACCACGTGAAAATTTTGAGATTATGTCATCTTCATTTACATTATTTGGAGGGAATTTTAATTTATGGATAGATACAGCATAATGAGAATAAAACGTAAGGCTCAGACCAATCTCACTCAATGCATACCAAAAGATCATCGAGGAGTCATCTTTTTCATGACCTTATTACGTATCAGCTGTGAGCATGATGGTCTCCATTTGGCAATGTTAGTGCTAAGAGACGGCCAGATGCCCTTCCTGTCCCCAATCCATCCCCATATGTGGTACGGTATTTCTCTACGTCTGTCTGCGTGTAGGGTTATACCATGTCAGAGTGAGAGAACGTTTTCAAAATGTTTGTAAATAGAGGAGACTAGGCGGGCCGTTAGTATCAGACCCGTATTCACGTAGGCAGGTGTGGGAAACAGCCGAGTAACCATTTCCAGGCTGTCTGGCACTCACACCCTTGTCGTTAACCGCCGGGCATATTAGATCTGGGGCCGGCGCGCCTCCAACCCGTGTGGCCGTCCTGGTGGGTGGGATCATATACACTAATTTCGACGATGTTTGCTATTTGTCTGTTTGAGTCACTGTGTAGTCATTGATACAGAAGTATCGAGTAGTTAAGTTGTCCGGTTGTTTGCTGATTTCAATTTGTGATTACTTGATATTTCATGTGACTAGATACCACCACTTTGTTCGATTGATGTGGTAGCAAAGACGATCAGTACCATACTTCGTAATAGTAAGCCACCGAAAATTTCACATTGCTTATCCTAGATGCTGCAAGCAGCATATTGAAAGCTATAAAACAACCGAAACACGTTAATTTGTATAGCTGTGTTGTTAGGTTTACGTTAGTGATACAGGAGAAACGCTTCTACACACAAACTTTCATATCTCTGCTGTTTGCTGTAACAGAGGTACACTGGACTGTATGTTACGTTTTGGCCGATTTTCACAAAACCTAAAATGACTCAAATGACAACAGGAAAAATACTTAAACAATGATGGAAGGATACATGCAATGAAACAGCCAATAAATATACGAAACGGTCTCTGCCATAAACTTTGAAATGCCTCATGTATTACATGTATGTATTTAAAGAGTTTATTGTTCGGTGACAGAGCGACGTGAACTACATTTTTGTCTCACTACACATGGTGAAGAAAAAGTGTCGCACTTGGAGGTCCACATGCGATTCCTCATCAAGATTCAAGAAAAAAGTTTGTCTAGCATAATCACATCGGTTGGATTTTGAAAGCAAATGTACGAAAACGAGGAGCTGCCAACACTCTCACATCGTGCAGCGCATCGGAATGTACAGAGGATCGTGGATCACCCCGCTCTACCGTACTGGCATTCTGAGCTCAGTGAATATACTGTTTGGACTTTAAGCCCGATGCACCATGGACCTATGTCCCAAATCCTAGTTAGCTTCCTTTTCTATTTTTTTGGACCTCCGTTCCCTAGTTCTCGTTACTTGTAAGCAGGTCATCATTTAGTTACTTGACGATACCTTGTCACATGATGGTGGGATCCAACAAACTACATGCATTTGCCTACTAACTGCGCAGTGCGCAACCATAACTGGTCCTGTCAAGTTCATTTGGGCGGCTTTCCGATGGAGTACACAAATGATAAATACGTCGATATGCTTATGGTGCTGGGTGAATCCGATAACCATGCTGTAGCTGCTGCTGCTCTTGCGTGTGCGACAGGGTATCACCAAAGGCGCCATCTACGACGGTACCTAACACTTACTGCTGAGTAGTTGGTCTCTCAAACAGCAGTCCACATGAGCAAACCAGTTATGTCTGTACTTGCGGTTTCTCGCACTTTAGGTACTTGGGCTATGCCTGGCTCTATTTAAAAAGAAAGTCGTAGGGTCGAGCCGCGCACGTCTGCTTTCATGCTCTGCAGCTAACTGTGATGCTGCAGTCAAATAGTCTGTGCACTGGATAGAACTTCGAGTTAACAGAATACGCAGAAAAGAAAAAGAAAAGTTAAATGAATAATTGAATAACAAGGGTTCAATTCCAACGTCGGCAATTGATGTAGACGACAGAGAATTATGATGAATAACGTTTATTCAAGAAAAGACATCTCAAACAAATTTGAAGTGGTCCTACGATATTCGGTTTAGACACAGACAGAAAATACCCTTATCAAATGCAGTGAAGTTACGTTGAGAGCGTTAAGGGAACGGCAGAAAAATCCGCAACTAATCACAGTATACGAAATATTCATCGCTCAGCATAGTTCACAGTTCAACATGATGACTCACAAATTAAGGTAAACAATACAAAGAATAGTAACCCATACTCTCTCTCTCTTCAGTTCCGAAATATAAGCGGAGCACATTCAGATCTCCCGTGAGATAGAGTCCCTTCAAAAGTTATAGTACCGTAGCGGCCGTTTACCATAACCACTGAATCACGAACGTTACCATAGCCAGTTTGCCTTCTTCTAGCACTCGACACAAAAGTGTCCTGAATAATGTCTTTAGCACTTCACCTTGAAGGTCCTAGTCTACACTAGATTTCAACAGTGGTCCGCCTCTGTCCGACTCTCGTTGGCTGAAGGCCATCCCCGCCAAGAATACAACGTTATGAAGCTCCACAAACATGATTTGACTCACTTGACCACATCCCCGCACTAAACTAATACAATATAACAATATTTAAATTGAATAAATGTTATAAACATTCGTCTATTTTCAGACAATTTACAAAAAGAAAAGTAATAGCTGGTTCATAAATAAAGAAGCCAGCATTATTGCGCAAGTGTGCTCACGTTAAATGATAACGAATTGTCGATAAATATAGTTTAAGCAATTATTTAGGCGTGCTTGTCAGAAGTGTCTCCTGGCATTCTTTTACAAAGGTGGTGTCCGCTAGCACATGTGACTGACTACTTTTAAATCAGCACCGTTTTTTAATAGAACTTGCAAACAATATTTAAATAAAGTTAGAGGCAAACTAGTAAACTATTAACTATTCATTAAGTAAAAACACAAGTATAACAAAATATGAGGTATTCATGCTGCATTCATTTGATGTGTAAATGTGGAGAACTGGATATTCTGACAAACATTTGCATTATGCAAACAATACAAAAGACGTTTTAAATCAATAAATAAAATAGGTACAGATACGTAGCTTTCAGGGAGGATAGCTGTAGTGGAATACAATCATCTGAGATACGTATCATTATGTGAAGTCGTTTGAAGCGATTACAAGTTGTTAATTCAGAGGTTCGTTATGAAAATGTATATTCGCTGTCAGATAATAGACACTGTTGTTTTAAAGATATTGAAATACTGTTATGTCATTGGATATACCTCACTTTTCTAAGATCGGAAATGTATTCTGATTTTCATTACTATTTTATGTGAGTTTTTGTCGAATCTCAAAGAGCTGTAAATTAACTATCTTTAAGATTGTCTGACATTCCGCCATTTCTTGGAACACCTCCTGTACAAAGGCCATGCGAGTAACAGCCGTCCAGATTCCCAGCGTAGCAATTTTCCCCACCTCTGGTCCTTTGGTAGCACACGTGTTTCGCCTGGACCTGCTGGGGCGGCCCTCCCGGCCGCATTGAGCAATCGGCGCAGGCGCCGCACAGCATTGCAAAGAAATTCATGTTACCTTGTACCAATTCTACGCGTCCGACTAGCATGCCTACATACGCGGGGTAGATAAAATTCCAACGAATTTCTAGAATCATGTTGGCAAGTGGCAACAAAACGACCATTCACGTCGGTGTGTAAAATGTAAAGGGTCTATTCGGGAAGTAAGGTCCGATCGGTCACAAAATGGAAACCACTGTGAAAATCAAGAATGTTTTATTTACAACAGTTAGCTACACCTTCCCTCTCTACATAGTCGCCTCACCGATTCAGACATTTGTCGTAGCGTTGTACCAACTTTCCAATACCCTCGTCATAGAGGCAAGCCGCCTGCGCTTCCTGCCAATTCTCTGCGCTGGTCTACAGCTCGTTGTGTCAGAACGCTGTCTTCATATCTAGCGGTTAATTGGAGCAGGGAGAGTCAATTACAGCCACTATTGTGGGTGATCAAATACTCCCCACCGAAAACGCTGCTGGAGTACCTTCATTGTCCCTGCAGAGTGTGGCCGAGAATTTTCATGCGGAAGGAAACATATAACAGTTATGTTATGTGGGCTACATGACATAAGGCGCAATCTCACTCCAGGTTATCACACTACTCGGAAAGTAAGGTCCGATTGGGTGCCAAATGGAAACCATAATCTAAATCCGATGAAGCTTTGCACAGATGTTTTGGACAGAGTCTCTAGTATGCCCGTCGATACCGTCACGTCGCTCTTTTCAGTTCTGTTTCAGTTCTGAGCTCACAGTAAGCAAGTAAAGATGCTAAGAATAATAGTGTCTCCCGCCAAGTATGAGGGCATGGGGTGAGATTACGCCTGATGTCATGCAATCCACATAACATAATTGTTATACGTTTCCCTCTCCATGACAATTCTCGGCCTCGTACGATATGTACAAGAGCCTAGAGGGAATAATAAGAGATGACGACCAAGAACGAAGCGCTCGGATTAAAAAGGGGTAAGACATGGATGTAACATTTCGCCCCTACTGTTCATTCTGTACATTGAAGAAGCAATGTTGGAAATAAAAGAAAGGTTCAGGAGTGGAATTAAAATTCAAAGTGAAAGTGAAGCAGAATGACGTGATCTGCTGAATTAAACGAACAGTCTAATGAGTACAGAATATGGATTGAGAGCAAATTGAAGAAGGACGAAAGTAATGAGAACTAGCAGAAACGAGAACAGCGAGAAACTTAACATCAGGATTGATCGTCACGAAGTAGGTGAAGTTAAGGAATTCCACTACATACGCAGGAAAATAACCAACGACGGACGGAGCAAAGCGTACATCAAAAGCAGACTAGCGTTGGCACAAAGGATATTCCTGGCCAAGAGAAGTGTACTAGTATCAATCATAGGCCTTAATTTGCTGAAGAAGTTTCTGAGAATGTACGTTTAGAGCTCAGCATTGTATGGTAGTGAAATATGGACAGAGGGGAAACCGGAACACAAGACAGTCGAAGCATTTGAGATGTGCTGCTATAGACGAATCTTAAAACTCAGGTGGATTGATAAGGTAATGAATGAGTGGTTCTGCGCAGAATAAGAGAGGAAAGGAATATGTGGAAAATACTGACAATTAGAAGGGACAGGACGAGAAGACATCTGTTAAGACACCAACAAGTGGCTTCCATGGTACTAGAGGGAGCTGTCGGAGGAAAAACTGTAAAAAAAGACAGAGATTTCAATACATCCAGCAAATAATTGAAAAAAAGTGAAAAACAAAAATTTTGGACGCGAACGCGACTAAAACATCCGCGTGTTTGCGTATCGTCTCACTGAGCTAATGGGACAGCATTTATATATAAGCTATTGGCGGGACTAGGTTTTGCGAAATACACTTTTGTCTTGAATTGAGATGAGGAATCGTATGCCGAACGCCAAGTGTGAGGTTTTTTTTCTTCACGCTGCGCATGGCATTATCGATTACCAGTACGGTCGGGTCCTCGAAGCGTTAACTAGCAAGCTATATTATCCAGTAAAGAGCTACTTTTGTACGCTTCAAAAAGAAAATCAACAGAAAAACTGGACAGCAGTGATACAGCAAATTAACACTTTTCTTTAAACCCGTTATGTTAAACAGCGCAGTGGCCTCTATTACCGTGCAGTCGCTGTTTCTATTTTGTTTCAATAATGTTTCAGTTTTTAGCTGCTCCGTTAAGCACATTCGTTGGAGAGGTCGGAACGACATTGGAACTACAGTCACCTGAAGCTGAATAGCCACATTTCCATAGCGCTGGCCTCAGCACGTGGGCGAGCTACACATTCGCATGAATAATGTCCCATATGTCTCATATGTGACCAAACAGGACCGTTATGGTAATTCGTTGCGCGTTCTCGTTTCGTTAATGAGCAACTGGATGTTGATATTCATTTACATGTTAATGCCAGCTCCGTTCTTGGTGCAGCAAACTGAACCTGAGCGCTCTATTGTTATCAGTTACGCTATTCTCAGCAATAGATGAACGTTGCCACTGAACAAAATATTAATGTTAGAAGGTGAAAGTTTATAGAAATATAACAGTCTCTTGCACACCGAGATTACAAATAGAATTCGACGTGGGTATACGTCACTGACGAAACGAAACTGCATTGGAAGCTGAAAGAACACAAAGAATAGCTTATGTGATTCACAACCAGAACCATCAAGATCTATCATTAATCACAAACTTCATTTTCAAACGCTGTTAATCTTCATGCATAACAACCCGGACAGACGCGCGTGTTACCACGCCGCTTCGGGTTTCGGGCAGGTGAGCCGACGTGGATCGAATCCGTCCGGCAGACAGACGAGGGTCGATGCGCCAACTACCGTGAGTGTGGTTTTTGGGCGGTTTCCCACGTACGATTAGGTGAATACCGGGCTGTTTTCCAAGTCTCAGTCACCCGTTTCACAAGAACTTAATAAATGTTCGCAGTTTCAAATGGAGCACACTACATTACATTGGAATGCACATATCCCTTCCGAGAGGGGGGGGGGGGGGGCGACACAAAGGGCATCGGGCCACTCCTTGGATTAACTACTCCACATCCAATAGTACCCATCCCGACCTCGCGAGGATGCGGGACAATAGCACAAGTAAAAGGTGAAATAGTTCACTTTTAAGCATACAAAATTCGTTTATATGACCATGAAAGTTCTATACTGACGAATGCTTGGTTATATTAGTGAGTCACATTTTACTATTTCTGAGCTTAGTCATGGAGTAATATTAAGAAATATTTTAACGATATGGGAGTGATCAATATACGGATTACGTAACGTAGCTCAACTAATTATTCATCCCTTGCCGACAATATAGGACATTTCTGTAAGGATCAGCAATAATTTTTCTTACGATGTGAATGTTGAAGGTATTTCTATTCTTTTTAAACTTTCGAATAGCTGTTTGTAAAATATGACTGAATTCGTAAACTGTCGTGTACTAGAAGGAAGAAGGGAAATAACATAAGGGACTAACAGTCGCCGGCCATAGTAGCCGAGCGGTTCTAGGCGCTACAGTCTGGGACCGTGCGACCGCTACGGTCGCACGTTCGAATCCTGCCTCGGGCATGGATGTGTGTGATGTCCTTAGGTTAGTTAGGTTTAAGTAGTTCTAAGTTATAGGGGACTGATGACCACAGCAGTTAAGTCCCATAGTGCTCAGAGCCATTTTTGACTAACGGTCCATCTACGTGAAGGCTCATCTGTCTGTGTACCAAATTGTGGATCAGCAGAACATACTACCATTACTACATACTGGTGTACGTTCTTGAAACAGGTTTTTAATTCCCAACGACATTACTGAATTAACATGAACAAAGGATGTTCCTTTACACATTTGCTTCACCTAAGAACTTGCAATAACACTAAGTCAAAAAGTAAGTGAAAGAGTAAGTAATAGTTAAGGAAGATAAAAAGCAAGCTTCTCGTGGGACTAAGCTCTCATTAGAATGTATATTGAAATATTTAGAATATTCTCTCACTCACCACTATAATCAACTCTTAAATATCCTTGTAATTTAAGGAAACTGAAATTTGTAGAAGCTAGTATTTCATTAACTATATTACTTGCAGTTTCTTCTGTTGTTTGCCTACAGGGACTGCTGCTAACACATGTTTCATCTGAAAAAAGTACCTAATCATGTAGGATGCATGCCACTGGCAACGTGGATTCACTTGCTAATTAGCTATACAGACACATCAAGTTTACATTAAACTCTGAACCACAGTACACTTAGCTTTTCTAATACAGAGAGAGTTTCTGGATCTCGTACCCAGTATTCTCAGAATATAGTAGTGCGTTATAAGACATATGTGATGGTATTTCTGGACAGTTCTGCAGAGAGTTCTTAAAAACTGGATATTTTCACAACTGCTTCATAATATAGACAGCGTGTATTATTATTAATAGCAAAAACTAACTAGGGTCAAAATGAACGGTGATAAAACCAAAAGCGTTGTGACAGCAAACTTTAGGGTATGGGCATCTGCAGCTGAAAGTATATGTTCCTGAAAAGTATGCCTAACTGGAAATGATGGGACGTCCAATGTACTTAACTTTTGCCTGTAAATGATCTGAAAATAAATGTACTTTAAGAAGTATCTCTGACACTGTGAAACCGGTAGTGCTGTTGAAGTTTGCGTCTTATCTTTCAAGAAAAACTGTGTCGTAAAAATGTGTCCGCAAACCATGTTTTAAATGAAAACGAAAATGTGCCGTTGCCCGAGCATGTGAGCGTTCATGTACAACATTCATATACGATCGACCATGGGTCAAATTTGAGTCCAGTTAGATGGGGAATTAAATAGATAGTTTCCATTTCAGTTACGAGTACTAACGTTTGAGCTAACAAGGATAATATTTCACACAGATTCCGAGGCGGCTCGTAACCACACGTTTGGAGTTATCTTGCAAATGGCTCGTTTCTGGACCCATGTTCGATGGAACGCCTATACGAATGTCTCTCTTTTCTAAAAACTATTCATGATTGACATGAATATCACTATGCGGCAGAAACTACCTGTACGAGAGCGTCAAGGCTGTTAACTTCTTTACTGGAAGTATTCCCTTGCACAGGTACACACGTATTCAACACACTATTACAGTATTAAATGACTTGTGAGTAATGTCGTAGAGTTTAAGACTGAACATAAAACACTTCCGTTTGGAAATTCCTTCCAATCCATTGAAGAGCAATATTTTAGATTAATACATAATTATCATGGGCACTGTAATACATTGCCAACGAAGATTAGTAATTCCACTCAAACAGAATGTATTTCGTTAATTTCTTTCCACATCCCAGGGACCCTTGTCCGATGATTCCGTGGAATACGACTAATGTAAAGAAACGTAATCTGAAGATGTTACAACGAACCTATATCGATCTAAAATGAACACTGCTGATGGGATATAGTGCCTAACCAAATCAGGACTCAATGATCAGACGTTTGCTGTAATGACAGTTACCAATAGGACTCACGTCAGTGATGTGCGATTTATGAATATTTAGCATTGTTCCGAGAATTAAAGCGAGAATGGCAACCCTTGTTATAGCTGTTCCACATCTACAGGACTATCATAACTCAGTCGTGGTCCATTTAATATTTTTTACCATAATAACGTTGCATAGCGAAATCACTTACGTCACATTTGTGGTGTAAATCGTGGATAGACTTTTTTCGTTTTCACGTAAGGTTGCTGGCACATCACAGAACTGCCCGCTTTGCCTAGTGTATCACTACCAGTCTTACTACGTGAAATCGAGAGATATATCCTTCGATCGGACTATTTCTGTATCTATTTTTGAACTGAACAAAGTCGCATAATATCTTGCACAGAGAGTCTGCCAGTCCAGGTTCCACAGTAAAACCCATATACCCACTTTATTCGCTGCTGGAATATTAATTGATCGACTAAACAGTGTTGGACAAATGTGCCTGGCAGTCGAATTTTTAGCGTCCTACAGAAATTATAACGGTAATGAGTAGTCTCTGGTTCACGTATTAAGAACGACAGTAGTATACCAAAGCTACCCAATGAAGGCCTAACTGTTTTAATGCCTCGATGTAATAACGTTATTATAGCTGGGAGACATTTAAAAAATCTGTTTTTTTCGGAGTGTTGTGTAAATCTGTCATTTTTATTGTTCGTAATACCATTAGTCACTTATCACACGCGTTTTTAACTGAGAAGTCAGCCAAGATGCTCTAATTTTTTGTCCAGCAGATTATGCTTACTGCTAATATCCTTCTGAGTCTTTTCCATGGCGGATGTTATTCCCTGCTACGTGATGGAGATTACTCAAGTCCCGGTTTTGAAAAGGACTATTGTCAGCAAGCCCCTCTTCCTCGCGTGGCTCATTTCTGTGATGGAATGCTCTGTGCCTCTACAGTGAATGGATTTACTGGTGAAAGCGTACCGCCCTGGGGACGCGGGATTGTGTATAATACACTATACTTGTACGCCTTTTTCGTGTAAGGGAAACACATGCTTAAAAGAACGAACACTTTCTCTGCCTACGCAAAAGCCCCTGAATTATATTAAGCTTATTAGGGGATGCAGCAGGAGGCTACTTTCATTCAAAACGTTATCACGAAGCAGTTTTTTAGCTTTGTTTCATTTCGTAATTTTGTTCTTTCTGTACTAATTACATTGTATTTGGACAGCTTCTCAGAACCTTGACGGCTTAGTAGCTGTTGAGCGTAAACAAAGGCATTTTGTACAATTAAGATCTTCCCTGCTGCGAGGTGCGAATGTTCATTACAAAACCAGAAATTAAAATTCATGTACTGTTAGCGACACTAGCATCCGACTTTAACCCACAAACCATGAAGCAAAAGTTTACAATTATAATTTTGTATGGAAATGTGACAAATTCAGGCACCAAACGACCATATGTTACAAATTACATACCTTCTAGTTTCTTAGAGCGACTTAGTGGATCAGAACATAGATAAAACGATATAGAAAGGCTCTTAAGATATTGTTTATTTCCCACAAGGATTCTACATTTGAGAAGTACATGTATTAATTGTCAGTCTATGGAAATAGACTATGAAAATATTTCAGCCGGCCGAAGTGGCCGTGCGGTTAAAAGCTCTGCAGTCTGGAACCGCAAGACCGCTACGGTCGCAGGTTCGAATCCTGCCTCGGGCATGGATGTTTGTGATGTCCATAGGTTAGTTAGGTTTAACTAGTTCTAAGTTCTAGGGGACTAATGACCTCAGCAGTTGAGTCCCATAGTGCTCAGAGCCATTTGAACCATTTTTGAAAATATTTCGTTCTATATTATTTAAGTTCATTAATTTGCCACAGGAAATTTACGGTTGCGTAAAACATAGCTTTATGTTAGGTGATTATTTTCTTCTCTGGCCGTCTCTTGCCTTTACTGTTGTCTATAGACAACAGTGAAATTATGTTTAAACACTCAAAGATAGAATATTATCAGTGTTTCACCTCTTCTCTCCATCGGACTTTGCATTAGCCGAACCCTAAAGGAAGTAATAGTCTATTCAGGTATGATGTTCCAACGTCTTTATTTTTGTTTGCCCGCGTAGACAACAGTACAGAATGCACGACATATACCTTTACACCTACGGAATCTGCACTTTACCGTAGGATAACAAATATTTCTCAAAAGTGCCTTACTGTTACTTATTAGTAAAAAATGTGTACATTTAACTCATATAGACTTATGGCCTCAGGCATTGTGTTTCTCATTTTTTGTTGATAAATTCCAAATCTAAAGACTAATGCTATTGAATCTTAATGCTGCAAAGGTTTACAATTTATTGTTGGTTTCTGAAATAAATTCCAAATGCTAGATATATTGAATTAGACTCATCCAAGGGCAATCACTTAATACTTTAAAACACTTTTACAGCACTTTTACCCAAAAAATAAAGTAACTCTATATCAGGAATACTTGTAGCGAAAATGTTCCCTATACTGTGTACAATACAGAATTTTTTTTCTCGCCTAACATATAGCTATACTGAAACCTGGGTTAACATCTCCATAAGAAGGTATTTCAGTTTTCTAACAGGCTAGCGGGTTTGAGAGAAGAGAAAGAAATGTTGAGTCTCAAACGGTGGAGGTGAAACTGAGGACGAGGGTTAGTTTAAGAAACATTGGAATTAAAGTTGCAAATTGTTGTAGCTGTGTCGGACAGAACCAGAGCTCAAAAACCTCATAAAAAGCTTTGAAGCAGAAATCGTCATACGTACTGAATGCGTGCTAAAGCAAGAGACAAGCTCAGTCTAAATATTTCTCGAGGTCCTAACGCTGTTCTGAAGGACTATATTAAATTTAGTTGGTGGTGGTGTAGAAGTAGTTTATCTCGTAGTCAAATTGAAGTTTATAGCCCGCATCTCGTGGTCGTGCAGTAGCGTTCTCGCTTCCCACGCCCGGGTTCCCGGGTTCGATTCCCGGCGGGGTCAGGGATTTTCTCTGCCTCGTGATGGCTGGGTGTTGTGTGATGTCCTTAGGTTAGTTAGGTTTAAGTAGTTCTAAGTTCTAGGGGACTGATGACGTAAGATGTTAAGTCCCATAGTGCTCAGAGCCATTTGAACCATTTTTTGAAGTTTATAGTTGCTTTGAGTTATTGTGTAAGAGGTTGTACTTGACGATCGGAGTAAGTTAATAATGGGTTCCCTTCAACAACCTCTCTGACTCTGATGATGTAGTTGCTGAAGGATTCAAAGAAAATTTGGGTCTCATTTCGAATAGGTACTCGAGTCATACACTTATAGTTGGTGACACCAATCAACAATCAATATGTTGGCAAGGATACTTGTTTAATGCCAGTGGTCAACATAAAATATCGACCGAAATTGTTCTAAATGCTTCCTCCCAAAATTATTTTGAAAATCTATTTAACGCCAAGTGTAAGTGGACATGCTAATGTACTCTACATTTTAACCACATGCGATCATGAGCTACAAGGATTAGCGACCACAAGGTCTGTGTCGCAATTCTGAATGCCGTAGCATCCAAATCTACAAAAGTGAGCAAATACATATATAAATGTCGGAAACAAATCGCAACACCAATGACGAGTTGCTTGACATAAACGAAAGTCGGTAGATGTTGTTTTACATCTGAAAGACGATGTCTATTAAAATTTTGCGCAAGTCGAATATGAGTGCTCTACCAGCGCCACTATGAGGATGCAATCAGGTTTTCTGTATATAAAAGCTGTAACGGTCGTGAGCGTTATTTATATTTTAGTTAGGAGGTGATGAGTTGATGTTAGTCAAGAATGCCTTTAAGGTGACAAAGACGCCATTATCATCATCTGATTGAGTTTGATGGAGGTCGTGTAATAGGGCTACAAAAAGCTCGTGTAATAGGGCTACGAGAAACTGGATATTGCTTCCGCAATACAGCAGAAAGTCTTGGCAGAATGTACCCATATTACGTAACTGCTATCAGTGATGGTCGCGAAGATGTACGGTCGCAGGACCGAGCTCCGGATAGCCATGTGGCACTACCGAAATGGAAGACCATCGTGTTCGGGGTAGCTCTGGCGCATCTTACAGCATCTGCAGCAGCAACTGCTGCAGTTCTCACCACAGCGACACAACGAATTGTTACAAATCGGTTACTTCAAGGACAGCAACGAGCCAGACGCCCTGTAGCGTGCATTCCAGTCACCCCAATCCGCCACCATTTGCGACGTCAATGTTGTCAAGCGAAAGCTCATTGGAAGACAAGGTGGAGGTCGGTTCGGTTTTCTGAAGGGAGTTTGTCCTGCCGCGGTTCCAGGGTCAGCAGTGTGGTAGTTGGAAGGAGGACACTTGAGGGCTTGCAACCAACCTGTCTTCGCGCTAGACACACTGGGGGTATGGTCTGGGGTGCGATTTAGTACGGCAGCAGGAGCACTCTTGTGGTTATGCCACGTACGCTGACTGCAAATTTATATGTCAGCGTGGTGACTCGACCCGTTTTGCTGTCCTTTATGAACAGCACTCTAGTGGATGTTTCCCAACAGAATAACACTAGCTCACATACCAGTGTTGTAACCCAACATGATCTACAGACTGTCGACATGTTACTTTGATCTGCTCGACCAGCAGATCTTTCTCTAGTCGAGCACATATGCAACATCATCGGGCGACAATTCCAGCCTCATCCACAAACAGCATTATCCGTCCTTGTACTGACCTACCAAGTGCTACAGACATGGAACTCTGTGCCACAAAGTAACATTACGCATCTTTAGGAAACAAGGTATGCACGTTTGCATGCTTGCATTCAACATTCAAGCGGTTACACCTATTTTTTAATGTACCAGTATTTCACATTTGGAATGGCTTATCTCTTGCTTGCATTAACATGTGATCTTGCAATGCCCATCACTTAAATATATATATCCATTGCTTACATTAATTATTTCTAGGTGTTTCGATTATCTTCCGTTAGTGTATTTAAAACAGCAGATATAAATTAGCTTGACGCCTTCCTAGGACAAAATGTATACTTCTTCGAAATTATGTAAATATAGAGCAGATGTGGCTTTAATTCAAAGAAATAGTACCTGACGACAATTTAGTATTTCATACCAAGTAAACTGAAAAGAGACAGATACCCCATGGTGCACACAACACGCCAGGACACTGGTGCAGAAGCAACGAACAAATAATGCCAGATTTGAAAGAATGCAATATCTCGAAGGTAGGCAATGTTCTACAGAACCTCGAAATTCGATGCTAGCTTCAATGCATGATTCTTTCGATAGTTTCCACAACGAAACTCTGTCTAGAAATTTGGCAGAAAACCCTAATATATTTCGGTCGTATGTAAAGTATACCAGCGAGATGACACAATACGTTTTATGTGCGATAGGAACGGTTTTGTTACCGACGATAGTGCCATTAAAACGGATTTACTAAACAGCAAACAATTAAGAAGAGCAGCCAACTTGAGTAGTTTAGAAGTAGATTCCACGAGTGTAGTAAAGCAACTTAAGTTACTTAATAAAGACGTACCTTCCAGTCCAGACTTTACACCAATTAGCTTTGTTTCCGAGGGCCAATTTTTACCGACCATATAAAATCGCTCGCTCAATGAAAGATCGTTAACTAGGATGGCAGACTAGTGTCAAAAGTTCCGTTGACATCGAGGTCATTATATGCGAAGAACAGACTCGGATCAGGGGAAGGATGAGGAATGGCATGTCCGAAAGAACCGATATCATCTTCATATAGATAAGGCATTCCAGCCAATGATCTTGTTCAGTGTGGATGCACTCACAATGCCCGAACTCTTACGGGAATCAGTAGACTGACTGCCGCGAGTAATTAATATAGTGGGCAGGGGCACAACAAATGTAGTGTGTGGACAGTAAGATGGAAGTGTGGGTCTCACGGGGAGCGTGCCAAAGATAAGTCCCTGCAGTCGCACTATTTTCCGTGTCCTCGATGGCTCAGTCGGATAGAGCATCTGACATGAAAATAGGAGATCCTGGGTTCGAATTCCGGTCGTGGCATACATTTTCCACTGTACCCGTTGATAATTATCAACCCCTGTAAGCAGCTAAAGGATTAGATTTCACTGTAATTCCATTATTCGAGAGCTGCAAGATCACCAATGGTATGAAGGTACCATCGTCATATAATGACCACGTACGAACTCCGTGAGTTCCGTGGAACGCCCCATACTGCTCTCTCGCGATGTCTTATGACTACTGAAGTCGCTGATATGAAGTACCCGGCGGTAGGTGGCAGCACAATGCACCTAATATGAAAAACATATGTATTTTGGGGGAGTGTCCGGATACTTTGATCACATGGTGTATCCTTCTTCATTCTCTATTCTTTTCATAGCTGATAAATACTGTAGTAAGATATGCAAATCCTTACATGCACACGGTCTGTAGGGCATTCTTTAACAGCTTGGGAAGCGTTTCCTTTAACATTTGATGGGTGGCTCTGTTGCAGAGACCTGCTGCAGAATCTTCGTTCCTTTAACTAATGTCACCAGAGAGGCATTTCCAATCAGAGTAGCTAACACTCCTTTCTTTCGAGTCACCGATCGCACTCCTCAGGAGTATCCGGCATTTGAATCAGTTCAGGAGTGGACTGCGAATCTGTAACAGACATACGATGTTCACATCTACAAAGTAGGCGTTTACAGTAGTAATATCTCTCCAATACTTATATTCCTTTTTGTAACATTTTATTCTTTTGGTGGCAATAACAGTTCAGTTCAAACCGTTTCGTACATTCCAGTTTTCTACGATTTATTAACAGGGTTTTCGATTTACATTTTATGTCAGTTTCGTAATAACATTTATTCCATCTCGTCTATATATTTAGATGAAAGGTTCTCAATAAATAAAATGTAACTCTCTGGTGAGGACATCGTTCTTTAGTCTCTACGGATGGTTAGGAACGCATAGCAATTTTCCCAGATATACACCGGCATTCATTTATCTAGTGCCCTATTCAGTAGTTGTTTCTCGAATCAATAATCCAATATGATTTATTATTAAACAGACGAAAACAGTTATAAAGTTTCGTGATACCACAAAAGACTTAATGCATATGAGTATTCCAAGCAATTGAGACAGATTTGTTGTTGTTGACGTTGTGTGTGTCCTTATCCATAGCTGAGTTACAGAAAATCTTCAGTATAAGATAATTAACTTGAACATATACTCTGTTTACTTCTAAATAAGATTGTTACAAGCTTTTCCACAATATTTCAAATCGTTGCACCACGGAATGAGCGTCACACTTTCATTTATCAAGTAAGATACTTACTTGAGGACTAAAAGTGTTGAAGGTATGGACCCAACGAAATTATTTTTCGGTTAAGTGTAAATTACTGGTTAGTAATAATGACGGTTTCGTGTGATGCCAGAAAAGTGAAGATATTAGTATAACTGTATAGCCAAACTCAAGAACACTTCACGAAATTTAATTATCATGTTCTCTTAATTCAATTATTATATTTTGCACCAAATGAGTTAAAATTTATGTAACAATCATCTATGTGTTCCTGAAACTAGATAAGTGGGCGGAACTTAGGTTATGCCATTAGTTAGGCAAAACAAGTATTTTTGGTCATGCACGCAACAGCATAACGAAGCTACCCGCAGGCACCTACGTGACCGCATGCTGGCTCCTCTCATAACAAAGCAGCCCAGAGCGACTATAAACTAACCCTGCTCAGCCACTCATTCCTCGAAATCCAATTCCTGTTGATTCCGTGACACTCTCCACAACAGTCCAGTTCGGGACCGAGCAGCTTCAGTTTCACAAAGCAGTGTCATTAACTAGGCAAAGCCGCTCGTCTGCGAGCTGCCAGCTAGATCTGAAGGTCCCAGGTCTCGAGGCGGTCCCGCCGAGTGGAGGCCACTTCTAGGGTGTTATCGTCTGACACTCAAAGTGATTCCGGGGATCCTGGGTCAGTGTCAGATGTCACTCTCTCTACCAGCTGACATCTGACGTTAGTCCGGCATGAATTTGCCGACTGCCTGGCTGACACTATCCTTGCATCAGCAAGGCCAAATTACTGACCGTTGGAATTTCTCTACAGCAGTAGTCCGCTGCCTAGCGTAAACACCCGCCACCAAGTTTTACTGGGGTAGTACGCCGCTGCCTAGATGACAACAAACGCTGCCGGGACGCATACATCGACCTCTTGTAAGAAAGCCATATGGAATAAACATTGTCTGTACTGAATGACCTTCCCCGACTCAGCGCTTGCCGTCGTATTAGTAGAACGCAATCCACAGCTCCTGTACACGCCGTTCTGTCCCAGAAGCAGCCTTCCTCCCGCGTAATAGTTTCAGTGTTGACTGCCTTGTATAGAACTGACGCGCGGCGCCACTACATTTTACCGCCGGAAGCGATTCGGCAGACGCGATATCACAACAGCACATAACCCTATGTTTAAATTTCAAAAAGATATGTCTAAGATTCAACATTTACATCTACACCTATACCTATATACCGCAAACCACATTACGGTATGTGGTGAGAGGTACTTCTGGTACACTATTATTTTTCAGCTTCCCATTTCCATTTACAAATGGTTCTAAGTAAGCTTCCTTATGAACTCTTATCTGATTTTCTCAAAAAAGTCGTTTTACGATATGTATGTAGCAGGGAATAATATGTTGTCGACACCTTCCCGGAATCTAGCCTCTCAAGATTGTAAAAGTAAAGCTCCAAGTGATGCGCAACACTTCTCTTATTTCACCCCCTCCTCCTAGGAGTCAAGCAGTTTCATGGACATATCCGCCAACGCTCTCGCACCTATACACAAATTCGTGACGAAACAGGTATTGTACGTTCTACATCATTCCAACTGTTCCAACCTAATAAATGTCCCAGACCCATGAACAATAGTAAAAAATCAGCCGAATGAGTGTTTTGTAAGCTGCTCCTGTCGTGCATTATTCTAATGCCAGTATGTAGAATCAAATTACGTTTCTTTCCGACCACTTAATGACATACTTTGTCTCACTGTTGAAGACACTATCTGCATTTTTAAAGATTTTCTGATTTTCGTGCCAGTTAAACATCTATTCCATTAATACCAAAACTCCACAAATATTATTGTCAAAATAAGTAACACATGATAGAACGATTGTAGACTTTCTAACGAAACAATTATGTTAATCCAGGTAAGAACGCTATCAATAAAACTTGTACAACGACAGTAATTAAGAAGCGAAGTTAACATCATAATAGCGATACCCGAAAGTTAGGCTTGGCCTTCTTATAACATCTTTTCTGTTATTTTAATAATACGTATTGTAAGTTCTAGTTCTACATACGAAATAACGGCTCACAATGATGGCACGGAATTGCCGAAACAAGTTTGCGTAGGAAAATCAAGAATAATTTCTATATTATTAAAATAAGAGGCTTCCATGCCTACTTTTATCCCTAGAAACACGTAAAGTATGACCAATTTCTGAATTTCCATAAAATAGTAGAACGACATCGTGAGCATACTAACATACACTCCTTTCCCAAAGGCATCACAAACGTAAGTGATATATAAGAAAATTTCGGTCTCTTTTCGTTATTTAACTTAGTTTGAATTTAGAGAGCTGGTAATGGCATTTTATGCTGGGATTGAAAGTGAACTACAAGAGCAGATAACAGCATTTTATTTCTTACGGCTTCTGTCTCGAAGCTTTCCAGATTTCGTTAATAAAGATCAGGGCAACAAAAGGTTTTATTTTTAAAGCACACTTCCTCCAATCCATCCTTTGTCCATTTTATAGTTCGCAGCATACTTTGATTAAAAATTCTTCATCAGCGCTTTACTTGTAATTCCAATGAGAAGTAATCTCTTCAGCCTTTTACAGAAGTGAAATGTGAAACATAAACGGTTCAGAGAGGAAGAAATTGAAAGATTTCGAAATGTCGTACTATACAATAGTCCTGAAGATTAGAGAGCCGTGAAAAATTCAGTTTGAGAAAACCACATTTACGGAAAATCTTGACGAAAAAGGGGGGATCCCCTGATAGGATATACCCTAAAATATCACTGAATTCTCACTTTGATAATGAAGGAAAACCTGAAGGTCAAAAATTGTAGAGGAAAACCAAGCGTTGAATACAGCAATCTCGTTCAGAAGAACGTAGGTCTGTAATACTTATGCTCCGCTACAGTGGAAAGCTGTGTCAAATCCGCCCTCGGACTGAAGACCACAACGAGAGCTACATTACAGCGTAACCGGTTACACTACGCAAGGTGTGCTGTGAGCGACTGTAAGGGATTATGCTCATTCCTCCACTTCAGAAGTCTTCTACAGGAAGTTCCAATTTACATAACTCCAACAGTAGTTGCGTCTGATTATCTAATTATAACAGTTGTATTAATGTAGAATGTTGTGGGGGCGTATACCAAAAAAAATATATCAATACCTCCACAAGTGTAACTCCAAAATTAAAATAGTACATTTTTATTAATTGTTGGTGGGCTAATGTAATTTATGATATGGCTCTGTGTGTTTTATATGTCTTCCATTTCTAAATATACAGGGTGATTTCGTGGTGATGTTACGAACTTTCAGCGATGATGGGGAAGGATAGATACATCAGAACCATCCAGTACACATGGGCTCTAAAGCGCATACCGTAGAAGCTATGAGCACTACTTCATTTTCGATACTGTGAAACTAATCTCTTCTACTAGATTCTCTTTGCTTTCCATATTTTGAGAGGCCGTAGGATGAACCAAAACAAAACAAAAAAAATATGTCCAGTAAACGTGGCCTGCCAATTGAATACCTTACCAACTATGAACTAATGTTAGTCTTCGTTACTGTCAAACCTATCCTATCTACCGAACAAGTGCTCACAGCTCTTAAGGTCTGTATTTTAGAGCATATGTTTTTAATACAATTACTATTCCACCAGTCCTCAAAGTTTGCAACCTCATCACGGAGTCATCCTGTATATCAACATCCTCACCTTGAGGATGTTTCCGAGATGATATTACAGATGTTTAGATATGTCGGAGAAGGGAAAATCAATCACTGTGAGATCAAGAACCCAAGTCGCAGAACGACTGATTTGACAGTTACAAGTAGAAACACAGAATTTGCGAATTTCCTGTTGTTATGATGACTGTTAGAAAAATCCAAGTAGGAACATTTTTTTGATAATTTTATTAATCATCATGACACCAGCCTTCCAGGCTGGAGGCGGCGATGTCTCATTGATGAGCTATTAGTGTAGCCGGTTCCTGCTCCGGGACTGAGTGAACATTTGAATGCTACTGCTGGAGGCTGTGATTGGCCTTAAGGATCCAGAAGGTGAAAGTACGTCCGCGACCACGTGACGTGCGGGTGTTAGTTGTCTCCTCGATAGCTGCGCCGCCAGTTTCCTGTTGCACGAGCTGGTGTCCTCTGGTGGTGCCAGTAACGGACGGTGTACAAACACACTGTTTGTATGCAGTATTGTGTCCATACTACCCAACCACGATGGCCCCTGGCCTCCCGTGGCCGTTATCTGAAGCATACGTTGACCTAGCAGTAAGCGAGTACAGTGATGACTAGAGACCGGATTATATGCATTTGCATATTGGATATCCATTTGCATACTTGGCTCCTTTCCACCGGTTATTGCATATTTTAAATAAAAACTAGTGACCCATATTTTCGCTCTATGTTCACAATAGTTTAAAAATTTAGACGGGTGGTCTGTAGCTCGATCTAGTTTTGATGTCTCACAGATTGAGCGACCAGGAACTGTGTGCAATCGCTAACCTAGAGGCCACTGCCTAGCGAAATCATTACATAAGAGGAACAGGCAGACAGAGTCAACGCTCCTGCGCCCGCGCCCCCCGGTTAATCCCCTCCACCGTCATACCGTACGTATCGGCAAGAATTAAATTAAACTACGCAAGCTTTTAGTGGCACGTCCATTGTTTCAGTTTAGCTTTCTATTTACCTGTACACAGCTGAACGTGTTTAAGACGTGTAGTGTGTAACGTGTTGTGCGCCATGCTACCCGAAAAAATAAACGTCGTTTCGTGGATAACTGACCATCCAGGAACATTTACATATGACGGAACTGTTTTATATTGTCGAGTTTGCGTGAAAAACTTTTCGTGAAAAACTTTTCGTGCAAAAAAACAAGTTTCAAATAGACCAGCATATAAAGACAAGTCTTCATATCGCAAGAATGCAGAAGAAAGGAACACGACAACTTCTGTCAACAGGAAGTAGATGTAGCAGTGATTTGTCCAAAGGTAACCAACAAAGTCAGTTTAACATCGATTTACGTGAAGCATGCATTGGAAGCAACATTCCTCTTCACAAACTTACAAATCATATTCTCAATGGCTTCCTGCGCAAATGTGTGTGTGAAATCTTATGGGACTCAACTGCTAAGGTCATCAGTCGCTAAGCTTACACACTACTTAACCTAAATTATCCTAAGGACAAACACACTAACCCATGCCCTAGGGCGGACTCAAACCTCCGCCAGGACCAGTCGCACAGTCCACGACTGCAGCGCCTTAGAACGCTCGGCTAATCCCGCGCGGCCCTGCGCAAATATTGCTTAGATAAAAATTAACGGATGAATCAACATTGCGTAAAAATTATATACCGACAATTTACGTAAATGTTCTGGAAGAAATACGCAATGAACTCAAGGACAGAATTATCTGAATTTCAGTTGACGAAACTGCAGACACTTGTGGCTGTTACATTGTAAATTTAGTTGTAGGTGCTTTAAAAGAATGGACTCCTTCCTATTTAGCGGCCTGCAAAGACCTTGAAAAAGTAAATCATTGTACGATCGCCAGATTTGTGAATGGGGTATCAGAAAAATACTTCCAGTATCTTCTGCAGATGAAAGGGTCTTTATTTCAGATGCTGCTTCCTATACGATCAAAGAAGTTTCAAATGGTTCTGAGCACTATGAGACTTAACTTCTGAGGTCATCAGTCCCCTAGAACTTAGAACTACTTAAACCTAACTAACCTAAGGACATCACACAATCCACGCCCGAGGCAAGATTCGAACCTGCGACCGTAGTGGTCGTGCGGTTCCAGACTGTAGCGCCTAGAACCGATCGGCCACCACGACCGGCTATCAAAGAAGGAAAAGCCGTCCTAGTATTTCATCATAATTTGAATCATGTGATGTGCTTTGCTCATTGAGTACATTGCCTTGCTGAAGAAGTACGTTCCACAAAAACTGATTTCATTCACAAAGAAAGTGTTTCAAAAGACTCCTGCTCGCATTAAGACCTGCAAAGTAAAACTACCAAATATGCCTTTACCTCCCGAACCACTGGTAACTCGTTGGGCTATGTGGGTCGAAGCTGTGTTATTTTATAATGAGCATTTCAAGTCCATTACTGGGGTAGAAAACGACTTTGATAGTGCGATAGTGCAGAGGCTTTGACAGTCTGCCATTACAAGGAAGCTTTTAATGATTTCGGTATTGGTTCAAATGGCTCTGAGCACTATGGGACTTAACATCTATGGTCATCAGTCCCCTAGAACTTAGAACTACTTGAACCTAACTAACCTAAGGACAGCACACAACACCCAGTCATCACGAGGCAGAGAAAGATTTCGGTATTAAAAAAGACATTGCTATGATTAGCAGTCATTTTTCCCATATACCTGCAAGTATTAAAAGAGCTAGAAACTCAAGGGTGGGTGATGTATGAATATTCAGTTAATAAATAAATTTATTCTCGTGAACTGCTCATTGACAGAGGTATTCCCAAGAAAGCTTAAAGAAAAGTTTGAAAACATGTTAAACTATAACCCAGGCTTTGAACGCTTGTGCCAAATACACTCCTGGAACTTGAAATAAGAACACCGTGAATTCATTGTCCCAGGAAGGGGAAACTTTATTGACACATTCCTGGGGTCAGATACATCACATGATCACACTGACAGAACCACAGGCACATAGACACAGGCAACAGAGCATGCACAATGTCGGCACTAGTACAGTGTATATCCACCTTTCGCAGCAATGCAGGCTGCTATTCTCCCATGGAGACGATCGTAGAGATGCTGGATGTAGTCCTGTGGAACGGCTTGCCATGCCATTTCCACCTGGCGCCTCAGTTGGACCAGCGTTAGTGCTGGACGTGCAGACCGCGTGAGACGACGCTTCATCCAGTCCCAAACATGCTCAATGGGGGACAGATCCGGAGATCTTGCTGGCCAGGGTAGTTGACTTACACCTTCTAGGGCACGTTGGGTGGCACATGATACATGCGGACGTGCATTGTCCTGTTGGAACAGCAAGTTCCCTTGCCGGTCTAGGAATGGTAGAACGATGGGTTCGACGACGGTTTGGATGTACCGTGCACTATTCAGTGTCCCCTCGACGATCACCAGTGGTGTACGGCCAGTGTAGGAGATCGCTCCCCACATCATGATGCCGGGTGTTGTCCCTGTGTGCCTCGGTCGTATGCAGTCCTGATTGTGGCGCTCACCTGCACGGCGCCAAACACGCATACGACCATCATTGGCACCAAGGCAGAAGCGACTCTCATCGCTGAAGACGACACGTCTCCATTCGTCCCTCCATTCACGCCTGTCGCGACACCACTGGAGGCGGGCTGCACGATGTTGGGGCGTGAGCGGAAGACGGCCTAACAGTGTGCGGGACCGTAGCCCAGCTTCATGGAGACGGTTGCGAATGGTCCTCGCCGATACCCCAGGAGCAACAGTGTCCCTAATTTGCTGGGAAGTGGCGGTGCGGTCCCCTACGGCACTGCGTAGGATCCTACGGTCTTGGCGTGCATCCGTGCGTCGCTGCGGTCCGGTCCCAGGTCGACGGGCACGTGCACCTTCCGCCGACCACTGGCGACAACATCGATGTACTGTGGAGACCTCACGCCCCACGTGTTGAGCAATTCGGCGGTACGTCCACCCGGCCTCCCGCATGCCCACTATACGCCCTCGCTCAAAGTCCGTCAACTGCACATACGGTTCACGTCCACGCTGTCGCGGCATGCTACCAGTGTTAAAGACTGCGATGGAGCTCCGTATGCCACGGCAAACTGGCTGACACTGACGGCGGCGGTGCACAAATGCTGCGCAGCTAGCGCCATTCGACGGCCAACACCGCGGTTCCTGGTGTGTCCGCTGTGCCGTGCGTGTGATCATTGCTTGTACAGCCCTCTCGCAGTGTCCGGAGCAAGTATGGTGGGTCTGACACACCGGTGTCAATGTGTTTTTTTTCCATTTCCAGGAGTGTAGATAGTTTTCTTTTACCAGAAACAATAAGTGCCAAAATAGAACCCAAATTCTTATATTGATGTAGAAAGGTATTTTTCTGTTGAAAAATATATTTTCAGTGAGCGAAGAAAGAACCTTACTACTGAACGTTTGGAACAGTAGTTTTTCTTTTATGTTCACAATAATAGAAAAGTGTAAAATAAATTGTAGATGATACTTTGGTCCAGTAGTATTAATTAGATGTTAATGCTATTCAAGAAATTCATGATTGTATGTTGTTTTTTTTTAATAAAATATTACGA
This sequence comes from Schistocerca americana, assembly GCF_021461395.2. Classification (NCBI taxonomy): domain Eukaryota; kingdom Metazoa; phylum Arthropoda; class Insecta; order Orthoptera; family Acrididae; genus Schistocerca; species Schistocerca americana. The sequence continues at coordinate 376,670,965 of NC_060130.1, read as the reverse complement.
AGTTTTTGAGCATGCCCCTCTGCGTGCGATATATCCCTAAGTTGGTCCTGTACACATCGATTGCTTTGCTGCGACTCACCCGCACCGCATCCACTTGCTAGCTACAACAATAGTAGAGAATTCTTGAAACACAGTATACGTTCCCACTTTCAAAATTTTTAGAAAATAATCCTAGAAACGCCCCCTTCCTAACTTCTACTAGAAAGTATTCAGAAAATGATATCAGCGTTCTAAATGCACCGATTTTTTTGCCTGTCCGGCGCTCTCCTCGTAATTAATCTACACAGGTTCGACTTTGAGATATAACTCACGCAGTAATAACCATGTTTTTTTATTATATAGTACAGCAAATTTTGACACTTTTCATGCATTTTTAAGCGTTTCCCGTGCATATTTACATTAATATTCTGAGGTTTTTATGATGCATATAATGCGGTCTCTGATGACTAAGGAAAACGCATCGCACTCTGATTTCGAGACAGTTGTGCATATACTATCAAGTGGTTCAGCATGTCCTCGTAAAATGTCACGATGAAAAAAAAAAAAAAAAAACATGATGAGCCTACTGAAACGCCCTCACTGACACTGGTTGACAAACCAGCAGCGTGAAGACGTTGTATTGAAAGTTTACTTTAGTTTTCCTACGGTCTAAGTATTACGAATGCGCAACAAAGTCATATGAGAAACCGTTAAATTGGCAAGTAGGTCAATCAAAATCAAGGAGTTCCCCTGAGATGCTAAGCATAGAGTACGTAGATGTAGTCCTAGTAACCAATCTATGACTGTTTAAGCTCATACATTCTCTGAGAATGTGTGTCGTTTGGTCTACAGTTCTGCACCTTAGACACAGTCATGGGTCCATACATGGCTGGTAGGATCATGGAGGATTTAGTTTCGGTTGAAACATGCTTCATTTGAGAAAATGAAACATCTGAATTAGCTCAAGAAGACGCGAGATTCTAACTCAGCAAGAGTTAAAAGTGACACATTTAGGGACTTACAGGGTGCTTCAAAAATGACCGGTATATTTGAAACGGCAATAAAAACTAAACGAGCAGCGATAGAAATACACCGTTTGTTGCAATATGCTTGGGACAACAGTACATTTTCAGGCAGACAAACTTTCGAAATTACAGTAGTTACAATTTTCAACAACAGATGGCGCTGCGGTCTGGGAAACTCTATAGTACGATATTTTCCACATATCCACCATGCGTAGCAATAATATGGCGTAGTCTCTGAATGAAATTACCCGAAACCTTTGACAACGTGTCTGGCGGAATGGCTTCACATGCAGATGAGATGTACTGCTTCAGCTGTTCAATTGTTTCTGGATTCTGGCGGTACACCTGGTCTTTCAAGTGTCCCCACAGAAAGAAGTCACAGGGGTTCATGTCTGGCGAATAGGGAGGCCAATCCACGCCGCCTCCTGTATGTTTCGGATAGCCCAAAGCAATCACACGATCATCGAAATATTCATTCAGGAAATTAAAGACGTCGGCCGTGCGATGTGGCCGGGCACCATCTTGCATAAACCACGAGGTGTCCGCAGTGTCGTCTAAGGCAGTTTGTACCGCCACAAATTCACGAAGAATGTCCAGATAGCGTGACGCAGTAATCGTTTCGGATCTGAAAAATGGGCCAATGATTCCTTTGGAAGAAATGGCGGCCCAGACCAGTACTTTTTGAGGATGCAGGGACGATGGGACTGCAACATGGGGCTTTTCGGTTCCCCATATGCGCCAGTTCTGTTTATTGACGAAGCCGTCCAGGTAAAAATAAGCTTCGTCAGTAAACCAAATGCTGCCCACATGCATATCGCCGGCATCAATCCTGTGCACTATATCGTTAGCGAATGTCTCTCGTGCAGCAATGGTAGCGGCGCTGAGGGGTTGCCGCGTTTGAATTTTGTATGGATAGAGGTGTAAACTCTGGCGCATGAGACGATACGTGGACGTTGGCGTCATTTGGACCTCAGCTGCAACACGGCGGACGGAAACCCGAGGCCGCTGTTGGATCACCAGCTGCACCAGCTGCGCGTTGCCCTCTGTGGTTGCCGTACGCGGTCGCCCTACCTTTCCAGCACGTTCATCCGTCACGTTCCCAGTCCGTTGAAATTTTTCAAACAGATCCTTTATTGTATCGCTTTTCGGTCCTTTGGTTACACTAAACCTCCGTTGAAAACTTCGTCTTGTTGCAACAACACTGTGTTCTAGGCGGTGGAATTCCAACACCAGAAAAATCCTCTGTTCTAAGGAATAAACCATGTTGTCTACAGCACACTTGCACGTTGTGAACAGCACACGCTTACAGCAGAGAGACGACGTACAGAATGGCGCACCCACAGACTGCGTTGTCTTCTATATCTTTCACATCACTTGCAGCGCCATCTGTTGTTGAAAATTGTAACTACCGTAATTTCGAAAGTTTGTCCGCCTGAAAATGTACTGTTGTCCCAAGCATACTGCAACAAACGGTGTATTTCTATCGCTGCTCGTTTAGTTTTTATTGCCGTTTCAAATCTACCGGTCATTTTTGAAACACCCTGTATATGGTTTTGTATGCTGCTCATGTATAACATTTTATGTGATACTGTGAACGACCACCAATAGACATTATCTAACAAACATTGTGCTCATAAAGGTACACATGCCAACCACAGCTGTGGTTACAAGTGAAACAGAACATTTATGATGGTGTATATGATTTCGTAGTAAACGTCATAGGAAATCAGAATTTAATCATAGTGGGAGACTGAAATTTGAGTCATAAGTGGAGATAGTGAACAGAAATTGTCAGTGGAGTGTGGGATTGGTAAGTGAAATGAGATGGGAGAAATATTTATAGAATAATGAGTTGGGCATGAGTTAGTATTTGCGGCCACACTTATCTGGAACACGTTGAAAAGGAAGTTAACACGGTACCGAAAAGCGAATGATTATCATGGGTATTAAATAAGTAGCAAATTTGAGTGAACAGTGATTGCACACAAATGGTTCAGCGAAAATATCAACAATAATTTTAATTCGTTTTACAAATTACGATCGCGCTAAGTAGTATTACCTATTTTCCCTTGTGCCGTCAACCAAGGATAAGCGGCTGTCATGTTGCGCATGCGCAGAACTCTACGGTTCCGGTACGGGATTAAATTCTCCACAAGCGTGGCGAGCCACGAATTCGGTAATATTCAATTTTTTAAAAATATTGGCGGTATGTCTTAGCAGTCAACATTTTGGCAGGGTCTTTCTTTCGATGTCTTAGTCCCGTATAGTAAAATTGAGGGCATATTTCGACATGTCGGATTAGACAATTCTCTTTTACCTTACTGAATTGCAGCGTAAATGACACCGCCCGTTCATAAAGTTCCGGCAATGATATTTTCCATGAGTAAAAGCGACGTAACCACAGTAGCTACGGTGGCAGTTTCAACTAACAACTGCAACCAACAGAAGTACATTCTACCCGTCAGCTGTGAGCAGGCAGTATTAAGTAATGAACATGCAGCTATAGTATGTCAATGCTGTCGGTTCACAAATTGCATTGGAGACACACCCCAGAAAGTTTTGAACGAGAGATAAGTTGTGCAAAGTTTCTCCCACACACCTTGACTCCCTAACACCTCCAGCGACTTGATTGAAATGCAACATACGAAATTTCTTTTCTGAAAAATCATCACAGGCGAAGAGTCTGTGTTATCAATACTAACCTACCACACAAGAAGAGAGGACAGAAATTAACACGAAGGGTCAAAGTTTTGACGACATAACCTACATTCAAACCAGTGTGGTGAGAGTTTAACAATTTGTAAAAGAATGATTTTTCTAATAGATGGTTGTATGAACGTTCTGTGCTTTGTGCCCGAGTGAGGGTGACTATGTAGAACATCTGAAACATTAAATCCACCTTCTTAACTTACCTGTGTACTTTTTACCCCAGTATCGAAACATTTTGTGCTGATGGTGTAAGTGGCTGTAGATAGCGGTTTCCTGTTATCGAAAAACTACTAAGAAAGAGGTTCCTATAATAAAGAAAAAAAAACACGAACTATGCAAATCATGAGGATAGAATCAAACTTCTTTTAACAGCATTGTGTACCTGGCTTAAGGTTATATAAAGCAAATACCAAGAGAAAACGCCACCACTCAGACATAACCACTCGCCTGGGGCCTGTCAGTTCCGAGCAACAGCACCCAGGTGACACTCACGAGTTTGGACCACTTTCTACTTCCGCACCAGTGGCCGAAGGGAGCGCTGTCATCCGTAGGCTACAATGCTTTCACCTTGTATTGGCAGAGGTGGTAATCCGTCCCTCGCCCGGCACAAAACACGACACGCCGCGTACACTCAGGCAGTTGTGTTCCCGCAGTCACGCAGTTTGGTTCAGAGCCTGTAGTCAGTTCAATATAGTGCTTCCAATTACGCTACGGAGCACAGTTCTACAACTTCGGCTAAGAGGAAAACATTGTGACCTACCAGTTGCTACTTACCGAGAAACAGGACAGGCACTATTGTCTGCATATTATACTCAGTTATTGTGACATCATCATATGTTACCAACAGACAGCGAAGTTATTTAGATTTCACTGATTTAGGTATATGGCATCCAGTGCCACACATCACACTATTAACAAAGTTAAGTACCATATTATCGTATCGTAACCACTAATACAGATCACTGGTTATTTCTTACTGTGTTACCTCATTTCTGTTCTGGTGCCACCCAGTCAAGCAAGTTCTAGCATACATTTCCACTACCGTTTATTGGACAAAAGTAGGAATTTCGTTTTCCACTACCGTGGCTGTTTGGGATGAAGTAAAAGAAGCGTTCAGTTACAACATTCTCGACACAGTTTAGCTTCTGCTAGTCCTTCTAAACAAGAGAAAACTGTTACATCTACTTTCTGATATGCAATCGCTACAGCATTACTTCCTCTTCCAATGTAACGTCTAAACACTTTCCAGATTTTGTCGTCAAGATGGATCTGTGATTGACAGGCCTGTAACACGATCGTTTGTTAAAGTGTCCTTTTTCCAATTCTCCCGCCTTTCCTTTTATATTTCACTGTATACCTCGACTGTTACATGGTACTACAAATATCAAGTAATGCGGTTATATGTATAATCTCTTTTCTGTAGAGATTCAGTGCAGTAATGCGAGCAGTGTAGATAAACGTTGTAAAATAATTCTTTTGTTTGATAATGCATGACTACAATAGCCTAAGAATTGTCAAATGCACCTCAGTGTATTGAAGATTTACATGTTTTTCGACATGTAATTTATTGCCGTCTAAATAAAAATTTATTTAATATTTTTTGGCTTATACCGCATCTAGGACGACAATTTCATTTTGGATCTGTGTAAGATACATTACCATAATTGTTATTTGTAAATGTTTACTATGTATTCTCGTTTTTCTGACAGTCTACATCCTGGAGACTATCCTGACTGTGAATCTATTGGAACGAACGTACATCTAATCTTATACGATTAAAAGAACTCAAGTAGCACTTTATTCAGAGCTGTAGTGAGAATCAGTTATAGAACTGCATCTCCACCCCTTGTCGCACGTGTTCGTTGTGTTGCTGATTTGCAGGTGTACACGTGGCCCATTGAAGCATAGCGGGCAGTGAGTACAGTTGCTTTGTGAGTTTCAGATTCAACGCCGCTGTCAAAAGCACGAGTGCGGACGGTGGAAAAATGCTCGCCTGGAGAGAGAATTCCTACAGTAAAGGAGCAATTTTCTCTGTAACGGCTCTAAAGTTCGATCGCTGCGTGTAATTGTAGCCGCTTCAGCGTAAAACGCCGGTCACAAGTGAGAAAAAATGACGCAACGACTGTTACACTTTTTGGAGTCCTCACGACCACCTGTATCAAAAGGCCAACGGCGGTTTCGTAGTTAACTAACAGCAGCCTGGTGATAGTGTCTCTGATATGCTGGGGATTTATATACATTCATTTCATTATCTTACTAGTAGTATTATGATCGTTCTGTGCCTGCTATACGCTTTTCGAATGATACACGTTCATATGAGTATCTGTACTGCTGCCACAACTTGTCCAAAAATCGAGACCATTATCACTATCAAAAGCTCCACGACCTCCAACATAAAATGGATCACGATAATAAAATCCGTAAACCATTCTAACACATGAGAATAAGGAAAGATGCAGGAATTAATTTCTGCAAGAGATCTTAACCACGATGCCTATAAGAAAGCTTTTAGTATATGCTAGAAAAATGCTCAAATGTAGGTGAATTTCTAAGGGTCTAAACTGCTGAGGTCATCGGTCCCTTGACTTGAACACTACTTAAACTAACTTATGCTAACAACAAAACCCATGCCTATGCCCAAGGGAGGACTCGAACCTCTGGCGGAAGGGGCCGTCTATGCAAAATCTTAATTTATAATGGCCGACCTCATGGACGGTTCGACCACTTCTTTCTTTTACAATGGTTCCTCGTCGAAATCTTAAGACTCGCGTTTCCTCGCATTTAAGTAAATTACAAAAAAATGTTTCAAATGGCTCTGAGCACTATGGGACTTAACATCTGAGGTCATCAATCCCCTAGAACTTAGAACTAATTAAACCTAACTAACCTAAGGACATCACACACATCCATGCCCGAGGCAGGATTCGAGCCTGCGACCGTGGCGGCCACGCGGTTACAGACTGAAGCGCCTAGAACTTCTCGGCCACTCCGGCCGGCAGTTAATTTCCTTTCTCAAAACTACATGCTGATATTACCGACTCGACTGTTAACTATATTATCAACGTTACGTTCCAAGTTCTTCACAGTAACACTTGTGGTATCAGATATGGTAATATTTCTTTAATCATCTGTCATGTTTAGTGGTAGATTCAGATATCTCAACTTCGTTGATACTTGTGGATAACCTTTCGCTTCCCAGTTTCCAGATAAGTTGTGAACAACTGTTGAGCTTTTTGCCGGATCCCATATTGTTCCAACTTCTGCGAATCTTCCACATGCACCACAAAATCAAATACCTTCGATAAAACAAAAATAATATCTAATGTTGTCGACCCATTGTTCAGTCCTACTTGGGTCACTCACACACACACACACACACACACACACACACACACACACACAAATAAATAAATAAATTGCGTTTTCAGTGGATACTCTGAAGCAATACTGCAAATCTGGTAAATTATGTGTACTGAAATATGACAAGTCTCATGAATACCACAAAACAGAACGGAACAGGACATCATTAAATATACGCACAGACGACGAAAATAACTGTGTGGAGTTGTAGTATAGCCAGATCGCTACCAGCACGTTATTTAGAGAGAGATAAATGCAACAAAGTTCTTATAAAAAAGTTTTACTATGTTCTCATGACTTGCAAAGCTCAGTTTTTTTTTAATTGAAAACCTTCTCAGTTCTCTTTTTGAGACGAGAAATCATTGTGCATAGTTACCTATGTCTTGGAGATAAAGGGAGAGGACATTCTAAGTGCAGTTCATTTGCATTCCATTGTGAACGGGAAGCTCGACTTGTGTACAGTGCTCACTCCGTCAGCACACATCGAAGGATCACTTAAGCTTAGAGAGAATATTACTACCTCACCGCGAGATAGGTCGTCAGGATTGGAAGTTTGTCAGTTGAAATGGTGTACATCTGTCTCTCTAGCAGTCAGCCGTTACCGACAGATAGTAAACGTTGTAGACCTCCCTCGTATTTGCTCACTGTCAGCAAAACCGGCTGATGTCATCTGCACACAAGTCATGGTTTCCTAGGTACACAAGGATGGCTGCGACATAAATGCGCTCTGGCTTTCTGGTGGCAACTGCTATGTCTCTGACAACCCAGTTAATTTGAAGCCTTCGCCCCTGCAGCACCATAGGAGAGTAAATCGTTCGTTAGGAATTATTTTACGAGTTTCTACTTAGAAGCAACTTAATTTCATTTACCTGTGTGCACAGTAGTTTAATCTTAACTTCATTGCGTGTTTCTGTATCTGCTATGCACATTTCAGCATATTATTAACTCACTGGTGTACTGTTTCGCCAACCTTAGTATGGATGGGGACAGACATTGTTGTGTTCAGATGCGAGCTGAGTTCGTGATCCTTCGTTCACAGCTCAAGGCAGTGATTGCTTCAGTCACAAAGCCTTAAGCTGTTGCCAGTAGGCACCCATGTGGCGAGGAGAGGTGGGGGGCGACGGTGAGGGGATCCAAGGAATATCAAGTCCAGAACGTTCCAAGTGTCGCCTGATCTGTGCACTACTGTCGTCACTCCTCTTACTAACTCCTCTCACCTGCAGTCGAGTGGTAGAATGTTCCAAGTCATGGCAGGCAGCAAAAGATTTTCCAGGTGGCTGATCGAAAGGCCTCCACAGTTCATCTAACATATACGTTTCTGACACTATATGTGAATGATAAGGATCCTGAGCTAGATGTAGTCAATTGTGCTGTTTCAGAGGAACGCTCTCAGCCTGCAAGATTCAGGCATTCACAAGTTAGTGGGGAGAGCTGGGAGTAGTTACGATCCTCAGTGTTGGCCGCTTAGAGGGGATCATTAGGGATATGGCTGCTAAGCAGGCGAACGAGCCCATTGTGAACTCTCTATGCATACTTGGGGAGTCATGCCAGCCAGCCGGTGTTGCCGTGCGGTTCTAGGCGCTTCAGTCTGAAACCGCGTGACCGCTACGGTCGCAGGTTCGAATCCTGCCTTGGGCGTGGATGTGTGTGATGTCCTTAGGTTAGTTAGGTTTAAGTAGTTCTAAGTTCTAGGGGACTGATGACCACAGATGTTAAGTCCCATAATGCTCAGAGCCATTTGAACCAATTTTGAGTCATGCCAAACGCTATGAAGACCACAGGATGCAGCCAACTGCTAACGGTGACTCATATCGGTACCAACGACGTGTGTCAGTTGTGATCGGTAGAGACACTTTATGGTTTCTCATGGCTGTCAGAATTGGTAGACTGCCAACTTAGCTTGCGAGGTAAAGGCAGAGCTCATGATTTGTAGGGTTGGTGACAGGACGAATTGCGGACCTAAGTACAGATCTGAGGGGAGTGTCTGAATCAGAGGCTCAGGAAGTTCTGTGACCGTGTAGGCTGCATATTCGTTGACTTTTACCATAGGGTGGTGGTGTATCGTGTTACTCTTAACAGATTAGGGGTCTATTAGATAGAGGAGGGGGCTATGCGTGTAGCGAAGACTGCTTAGAGTGGCCTGACCGGTTTCATAGGTTAGGAGGTCTCGGGAGAGAACTAACAGAGCTTTAGCCTCAAAGGATGCAGGGCAAACATGGGACGAAGGTAGACCTAGAGAAAATAAGTATTACAGTAGTAACATGTCGTAGCTGTGTTGGGTAACAGCCAGAGCTCGATGTATTAATAGAAAGCACTGAAGCTCAAATCCATGTTGGAACTGCAAGCAGGCTAAACCAGAGATAAGTTCCATCGAAATTTACAAATAACCTAACGGTCTAGAGAAATGTTGGTTGTGGTGTGTTTATCGCTGTTAGAAATAGATTATCTTGTAGTGAAATGGAAAGCAGATCGTTCCTGTGGGTTAGCATAGGTAGAGGCTATGTTTGACTACCGTGGTAAATTAGTAATTCGTTCCACTTACCAACCTCTTGACTCAGATGACAAGTTACTCAAAAACTTGAGTATCATCTGAGATAGATACCCTACTAACACAGAAATTATTTGTGACTACGTGAGCCTACCATCAATATTTTGGCCGAAATACATGCCCAAAGCTTCAAGGAGGCATAAAACCTCATCCAAAATTGTAGGTATGTAAAGTCACCAGCGGCAAGACACTATCGTTTCCATCACTGCGTGGAAACGGAGTTACTAATTATGGTTTTTCAAAATTCCTTCACCAATAAAGACGAAGACAATATTCCAGAGTTCAAATCAAGAACAGCTGCCTACATGAGTAGCTTACAAGTCGATATCCTCAGGGCAGCGAAGCAACCCAATTCTCCGAATAAAGGAAAGTCTTCCGGTCCAGATTTTGTAGCAGTTATGTTCCTTTCAGAGTATGCTGATTCAGTATCTACATACTTCGCAATCATACACAACCACTCGGAAAGATCCGTACCTAAAAAAAAGGGGAAGTTGAATAGACACAATAGTAAAATAAGAATAATCCACTGAATTAGAGAACAGTATAACTGACGTCGATGTATAGTTCGATATTGAAACATATACTGTGTTCGAAAATCATGAATTACCTCGACGAAAATCATCTACTGACACAATCAACAAGGATACAGAAAATATCGCCTGTGTGCAACACGTCTGACTCTATATTCTCAGGAAGTAATGAACGCTATCGACATGGGATCTTAAATCGTTTATATATTTCTAGATTTATAGACGGCGTCTTATAGCATTCCTCACAAGCAGGTTCTAATCTTATTGTGTGCCTACGTAGTATCGTCTCGGTTGTGCCACTGGGTTTATGATCTTCTGTCAGAAAGGACACATCTAGTAGTAACTGATGGAAAGTCATTGAGTAAAGCCCAAGTGATACCTGGCGTTCCCCAAGAAGGGTTATAGGACATCTGCTGTTCCTAATATATATAAATGATGTAGAAGACAATCTCAGTAATCCGCTTAGATTGCTTACAGATGACGCTGTCATTTACGGTCTAGTAAAGTCTTCAGAAGATCAAAACAAACTACAGAATGATTGAGTCACGACACCTGTATAGTAAGAAAAGTGGTAATTGACCCTAAGTAATGAGATGTGTGACATCATCCACATGAGCACCAAACATAAATCGTGAAATTTCGGTTTCACCGTACATCGCAGAAATCCTGAGGCTGTTGATTCAACTAATTATCTAGGGATTACAAATACGAACACCTTAAACTGAACAGTCGCACAGATATCCTGCGTTTTATTGGCTGAACGCTTGGTTGATGCAACAAGTCCACTACAGAGACCCCCTAGGCTACACTTGGCCTCTGCTGCAGTACTGCTGTGTGATATAGAATCATTACCAGGTAGGACTGACAGAACGTTTTATATATAAGAGCTTGTTTTACATATCGTGAAATAGGGGAGAGAGTCACACAGATGTGACACGCGAGTTGAGATAACAGTAATTAAAACATGGGCATTGTCCATTGCTTCTAGTTTTTTTTTTTTCAAGAAATTTCCGTCACCAATTTTATCCTCCGAATGCGAAAATATTCTATACTAGAGAAACTATCACCTTAATTAGATAAGAGAAATCAGAGCTCGCACGGAAGGATTCAAGTGCTCGTTTTCCCCGTGCGCTGATCGAGAGTAGAACGTCAAGGAAATAGTTTGAAACTGGTTCGATGACCTCCTTGCCAGGCATTTAAGTGTGAACTGCAGAGTAGTGGTGTAGTTCTGGATGTACGCAACTGTCGTCACAGTACCTTTTTGGCCGCTAGGAACGCAGTACAAAAAACACTACAAATCTAAAGGCATCGAAGGTGGTGTCTAAGAGAACACCTACAATGAAAACTGTATCAGTGGCATCGGTTTATCTTCACTGACGGGAACCAGGACGCTCTGATGCCTCGCACACGTCATAGAAGAGTGTGGACGCGACCATGTACCAATATATCAAGCATGAAGTGCCGCAGGTATATGAATCAGACATGTTTAAGGCTAGTGCCTTTCGTTTTGCTCCGTACGCCGGACGCCACTAATCATCAAGAGTAACATACTGCTACAGGTCCATCTCTTTCAGTTCCCCAGAAACGTTAGACTGGCACCAAATTCTGAGTAAAGCGTGTATCGCTGTCCTACAGCTGGTCTGCAGACGAACCCACAATCAAAACAAACACTCATTCTATAGTTTATAGCAACATTATGAGGACAAGGGAAAGGATGGATATAATGAAATAAATGAACATAATGGCTTCCATCCCTTTCCCAGAGACTGACTATACTATAAATACACTATGACACATACAACACACATACTATGATTAAAACGTCACATAAAATCACTGTCACAGGGTACAGTTGACACAGTAATGAGATGGAACCGTTAGTTCCGTCTTATCTCTTCCTCATAGAAGAAATAATGTACTGAGTCTGTCCTTGGAAAGGAAGGACAGAGTCAAACATCTTTTTCTATTAGCTACTATTACAAAGAGAGGCCCTAGCCCCAAATGAGGTTGCTTCACTCTTAATTCACTAACAGTTTAATAATCTATCACAAAAATAGCCCACAAATAGTTAAAAATATTTTATGACCCAATCTGGTCAATTTTTTTTACAGAAAGACATCATGACTAACATCTGTTAAACAAAATACCAAACTCATTAACATTACACACATGAAATCGTAATTATTGATATCTAATTCTTTTAAATGCTTATGAAGATTGTCTCATATAATCTGCACTAGAATATAAATGCATGATCTCATATACAAGTTACAAGAAAGTAAACTATTTGAATGGCATTTCCATTGTTTTGTTAAACGAAATTTACAAATGAAAGAATTTTTTATATATAGTCACCATGTTGCATTACAAGCACATAAGGCCATTTAGCTCTGCCCAGCACAAATAAACAGTAAAATTTAAACCATCACAATTGTATAATGATATAAATCAAATTCTTATCAAAGCTGTTTTGAAAAGGGTAAAATAGCTACCAATAGACTCAAACATGTCTAATTGCCCAATATAAACTACAGACAGAAGAATCTCGAAATTTCAACTCTAATGTGGCAAGCAAGTAAAACGTATATTAACCCCATGATTAGCTCAAAATAATCAAACCTGTACTCATGTGCCTGATACTTTCCATTACCTCCTCTAACCAGACATTACTATTCCTTTGTGACAGTTTCTTACAGTGTCTGGAAACTATCTACAGAACATTCTGTGTTCATTAATTACTTTCAGCGAACAATAATAATCCGTGGCATCTCTTGTGTTGCATGTACATGGTAGATTTATCAACCACAGAATATTCCAACCATCATTTCAAGCTTCAGTAAAATGACACGAAAACTAATACTCATGACTATTAATGTAACTTCAATACAACCCTCCAAACATATCTAATATGAATAATGATAAATTTACGCCAAGGGGATAAATAAGGCTGTTCTTCAATATAAGTAAACACTTGAGAAAAGATTTACACAAGACAACAGCTAATTGATCAGAGTACTAGACACAGCTTAAACATTTTTTAAACTCTTACATCAGAATATAAAATAACTTTTGATTTACGAAGCATTCCAAATAAACTATAAACAAATATACAGGGGAGGCCTGGGTTATAGTAGCAAAGGACTTGCCGTCAAAGGCACTTGGAGGATGGCTAATAAGGACCACTCGAATTTTCACATAAATGCGAGAAGGGTCATATCATGCTGCTGCTGTTAATCTGTTACGATCTTGTCTTCTCGACCCTACTATATATAAACTGAAGTTCTCCTCATAATTACTGCACCCTAATTGTACGATTTCGTCACAGTCTTGCTCACTCATGCTACATGGTAAACAACTAAGAAAAAAAAAACCACCTCCATGTGTCACTGTTTGAAGTATTATAGTTCCACTAGTCAAATGTGCAATAGTTCACATAACTAGCCATTGATCCAACAGACTAGGACTGACCATCGTTTTGACAGTTCCAACAACATCTACAACTTCTCAAACGCCTCTGCTGTCAGAGTTCCTGTTCGTATATTTGCTGCTACTGTTCGCTTCAAAACCTACTTTTCACTAACCACGTTCATTCACCTATTCTTGCTAAAGATAATCCCCCTTTCTGACGCTTTTCGAACGAAGTTCATACCCTCCAAACATCTTTACTATCAGAGACCTTGTTTACATATTTTGCTGCTCCAACTCGTTACAAATGAGACTTTAGGCCAACCATGTCAATTTCATGACACAAAACATCATAGCATATTGCTTTCTGACTTATTTATGATACACGCCTCTCTTGAAACGCGTTCTTGTTAGCCTGCCATACGAAAGTTGTGGATGCACACGGTCCCACACTGCTGCCTGTGGGATTCCGAGCGCGTCCTCCACACCAGCAAGGCCCATGAGAAAGAAGGCCGCGGTGCGTATGTCACGAAGCTAGGCCTGAGCTCGCTGCCTCTATTAACTCAGCAGACCAAATGCGTTTCTAAACATGTTAACTCGCAATTGGGTGTGTTCATACTATCGAGGATTGAATCTTCTTCTTGAATCTGGTATTATGAAGTCTTGCTGCATACAAGTCGTACAACAAAATTTTAGATCACTTCTCGACATAAATGGTATAACGGTTTGTTTTTTGCATTTAGTCTCTTCTGTGCAACAGTCCTCATTTCATACATGACATAGAACCCTATGCAGCTGATAATCATTTTCACATTTTTTAGTTTTATTGTACCCCAGTACAGACGTAACAAATTATTAGCACGCCTATGCAGGACTAATAACAGTAAGGTTCCATAATAATGGATTCCAGTAGAAGATGCAATCTCGTTTGTACATACACACCCTGTTACGAATTAAGAGGTGTAGAAACACAGCTGTTTTATTGAGTTGAACGAGCGAACTTTGCCTACCTTCGTGACGTACGTGCCGCAGCCTGTCTTTCTCGTAGAGTTTGCACACTTGCCGGGTGACGTGGCAGGAATCGCCCTTATGTAGACAGGGGCGTGATACGTCAGCGTCTGTGTGCTTTGTTCCCACGGTCATAGCCACAGGGATCGCCCAGCGTGCCCCTCCATCGGCTTGCCGAGTGTCAGTGGACCTGTTTTCGACCGCACGGCAGACCCTCACAGCATTCCGTTATGGGCAGCGGCCGACGTCGCTTCTGAGCAGTCACCCTTTCTCTCTCTCTCTCTCTCTCTCTCCTCTATCTCTCTCTCTCTCTCTCTCTCTAACTCTCCCCCCCCCCCCCCTCGGCCTCTGTGGATTACTTGCAACATTCATATACTGTACTTGGAGATTAGCATTAAATCATCGTAATCATGCCTTCCACAGAAACATTCTGGTCTCACTGCAAACGTCTCTAGTTTTTGTAACCTTGACCATACCTCGTAACTACTTGATGTCAAACATTTTGTTACATATTTTTCAACTTGAAACTACTGCCATTATTCATATTAATCTGGCAAGAAATGAGCAGAAAACTCCTCAACATATAAGTGCAAATAATATTACTTCAGTGCTTCTTTCTAGCAAATGTTTACATCTTTCCCCTGTAACTGCTAATGATCACTCCACTCAGGAAAACTACGTGATGCTAATAAAAGATCACTTCTCAAATCACCTTCAGATTTTGTTTACATACTGGAAGTCCCTTTAATTTACACTATAAACATATCAGTATAGCCCAAATGTGCCACAACAGCATGTATTTCCTTGCGAAATCAAAACTTTCAAAAAGAGATCCATCTTTCTAGCCATCTACAAACTTCTTAAGTACTACAATCGTATGTGCTCTACAATGCACATTTTATTCAAGATTGCTAGTACATATCTATAATCTGGACAAGTTAATTTACGTACTTTGATATAATGATTCACAATATGTTAACAGGGAAAGGGAAACAATTTATGGTGATTCACTATTTAGGTTTTCATGGAGAATGGAAAAGTGATAGGTAAATTGAACTATTCAAGAAGTTACCCACCACCAACTTGTGGGGCGGCGGGTAGAGATTAATGTTGTTAATATTTTGTGTTTGTAATGTAGAAAAGATGCATTTCCCGGCCGATTACCATATGTGGGGCGGCGGGTGGAGTTAATTGTTATATAAATGTTCCTATTATTTATGCTGTTGTTTTGCTGTTCTCAACACTGACTCTCTAACTACAATTTTGGCAACCAGAAAGTGATTAGCAAAACGTGAAGCCTGTAATTAGAATTCCTAGTGCCCACTTCATCTGAGAAATACACTTATAGCTACAGCTTATAGTTCTGAGGAATTAGGAAATTGTCTGGGATTCATAATCAAAAAACGATCCTGTAAAAACGTTCGCTATATTCTGAAAGTCACAGATCAAAAAAAAAAAAAAATAAATAAATAAATAAATAAAAATCCACACAATCCAACTACCAGAGCAGTTCAGACTCTAATGCGCTGATGCAACTATAACTGTTCAAATTAAATGTTTAAGTGAATGCTCCCCATAATTTGATGATAATGTTCATCAAACGCCACGCTAAATAATGGTAGAATGTTTGTCCCGCGGCGGCATGTGAAAATACGATATACGCAAACTGAAGATAGATCATTAAAGTCATCCCAGAATTAACACTTCACTCGAAAATGATTTCATGGTTACGCGTATCCCGAGTAACTTAATACGGCATCCGAGGCTGTTTATAGCAATGATACAGACGCGACGCGACTCCCGACACTGATGGTGTGCTATTCAGCGTCTGGAGAGAACTGGGGCCTTACTCTCTCGCGCAGCGTTCTTATACACTCCTGGAAATGGAAAAAAGAACACATTGACACCGGTGTGTCAGACCCACCATACTTGCTCCGGACACTGCGAGAGGGCTGTACAAGCAATGATCACACGCACGGCACAGCGGACACACCAGGAACCGCGGTGTTGGCCGTCGAATGGCGCTAGCTGCGCAGCATTTGTGCACCGCCGCCGTCAGTGTCAGCCAGTTTGCCGTGGCATACGGAGCTCCATCGCAGTCTTTAACACTGGTAGCATGCCGCGACAGCGTGGACGTGAACCGTATGTGCAGTTGACGGACTTTGAGCGAGGGCGTATAGTGGGCATGCGGGAGGCCGGGTGGACGTACCGCCGAATTGCTCAACACGTGGGGCGTGAGGTCTCCACAGTACATCGATGTTGTCGCCAGTGGTCGGCGGAAGGTGCACGTGCCCGTCGACCTGGGACCGGACCGCAGCGACGCACGGATGCACGCCAAGACCGTAGGGTCCTACGCAGTGCCGTAGGGGACCGCACCGCCACTTCCCAGCAAATTAGGGACACTGTTGCTCCTGGGGTATCGGCGAGGACCATTCGCAACCGTCTCCATGAAGCCGGGCTACGGTCCCACACACCGTTAGGCCGTCTTCCGCTCACGCCCCAACATCGTGCAGCCCGCCTCCAGTGGTGTCGCGACAGGCGTGAATGGAGGGACGAATGGAGACGTGTCGTCTTCAGCGATGAGAGTTGCTTCTGCCTTGGTGCCAATGATGGTCGTATGCGTGTTTGGCGCCGTGCAGGTGAGCGCCACAATCAGGACTGCATACGACCGAGGCACACAGGGACAACACCCGGCATCATGATGTGGGGAGCGATCTCCTACACTGGCCGTACACCACTGGTGATCGTCGAGGGGACACTGAATAGTGCACGGTACATCCAAACCGTCGTCGAACCCATCGTTCTACCATTCCTAGACCGGCAAGGGAACTTGCTGTTCCAACAGGACAATGCACGTCCGCATGTATCCTGTGCCACCCAACGTGCCCTAGAAGGTGTAAGTCAACTACCCTGGCCAGCAAGATCTCCGGATCTGTCCCCCATTGAGCATGTTTGGGACTGGATGAAGCGTCATCTCACGCGGTCTGCACGTCCAGCACGAACGCTGGTCCAACTGAGGCGCCAGGTGGAAATGGCATGGCAAGCCGTTCCACAGGACTACATCCAGCATCTCTACAATCGTCTCCATGGGAGAATAGCAGCCTGCATTGCTGCGAAAGGTGGATATACACTGTACTAGTGCCGACATTGTGCATGCTCTGTTGCCTGTGTCTATGTGCCTGTGGTTCTGTCAGTGTGATCATGTGATGTATCTGACCCCAGGAATGTGTCAATAAAGTTTCCCCTTCCTGGGACAATGAATTCACGGTGTTCTTATTTCAATTTCCAGGAGTGTATATGAAGCCGCGGTGCGGACGGCTAAGGGAACGCCTGATCAAATCGGCTCTCCCGACTAGCCGCTGGGCTAGTAATGTACTACTTCAAGTTATTGAATAAATCATTACTTCCTTTGCTGATGGCCGATGAAGCTCTCAATTTAAATGTGCAATCAGCAGACAGGTAAGTAATCATAATAAAAGTCTGACGTGGCTAAGTCAATTATTTTGGGCGAGAGAATTAATTTAATTACACTACACACAGTAGACGAGCTCTGAACTTGCCCTTTGGAGATACGCTATCGCTATAGTTTTACAGTTATTCAATTGAAATTTCTGACATCTTTATGAATATAGCGGATCTCCCTTCTACTTAAATGTAAACACCCTAGCCTTATTTATTCGCCTACTTAATCTATCTTGCTTCCTTAATTTCTAAGACAAAAATCAGAAAATTACGAATTTCAACTAAAATTTTAATTTGTGAGATCCAAAATACTGTTTCTACTAAATTATTATGAAAAAGGAATCTAAATACAAATTTTTAAGTTTCTAGCTCTTTTCTGTTGCGCCAATGATTTTTACAGAAAAACGTCCAAATTTCGAAAATGGTTAAAGTTATTGAACTGATATTCAACACATTTTGATTTAGTATTACTCCTGACATGCTAGAAACGTTTCAGGTTATTTACTTGATTTTTAAAGAATTGCGCAACATTTATGATGTCAGAGCTAGGCTGACACACAATGGAAAGACTGATGTGAATTTTATACGGCGTGAGTAGGCTGCTTCCCTACAAACTCGGTAGTAATCTAGTCCTGTTATCAAAACAGGTCTTGTCTAATATTTGAGGCAATCATTCTTTATATACTTTTTATCTAAAGAAAGTAGATCATTTAGCGAAAACTTTGCACACTTATCAGTTACCTCTTATGACCATCGAACTGTAAGATTATTGATCTTGATAAAGAAATAATTCACAGTTATAGGCATACTGACTCGACTACCTCATATGAGCAAATCCATATCATATTCCACATGCATATCAGACAACGTAACATAACAAAACAAAACAGTGATTTTTTTCTTACAGACGCCTTCAAAATGAACATACAAATCATCGGATACAATGTTGTTGTTATCTTCAATCTAAAGACTGGTTTGATGCAGCCCTCTTCATCCCCGCATAAATTCTTCACTCTACATCCTTCTGAATATGCTTGCTGCATTCATCTCTTGGTCTCCCTCTGCGGATTTTATCCCCCTACGCTTCCCTCCAATACTAAACTGGTGATCCCTTAAAGTCTCAGAATGTGTCCTATCAACCGAACCCTTCTTCTAGTCGGGTTGTACTACAAATTTCTCTTCTACCCAGTTCTATTCAGTACCACCACATTAGTTACGCGATCTACCCATCAAGTCTTTGGCGTTATTCTATAGCGCCACATCTCAAATTCTATTGTCCATGTTTGACTTCCATACATGGCTACACTCCACACAAATACTTTCAGAAAGGACTTCTTGACGTTTAAATCTGTAGTCTATGTTACAAATGTCTTTTCTTCAGAAACGTTTTTCTAGCTATTGCAGGTCTACATTTTATATCCTCCCTACGTCGACCATCATCAGTTACTTTGCTTTCCAAATAGCAAAACTCATCTACTACTTTAAGTGTCTCATTTCCTAATGTAATTCCCTCAGTATCAACTGATTTTATTCGACTTCATTCCACAATCCTCGTTTTGCTTCATTTGACTTTCACCTTATATCCTGTTTTCAAGGCACTGTCCATTCCGTTCAACTGCTCTTCCTAATCCTTTGCTGTCTCTGACAGACGTACCATGTCATCGAAAAATCTCAAAGTTTTTATTTCTTCTCCCTGGACTTTAATTCCCACTCCAAATTTTTCTTTTGTTTCTTTTACTGCTTGCTCAACATATATATTGAATAACATCGGGGATAGGCTACAACCCTGTCTCACTACCTTCTCGACCACCGAATCCCATTCGTGCCCCTCTACACTTATAACTGCCATCTGGTTTCTGTACAAATTATAAACAGCCCTTTCCTCCGGGTATTTTACCCCTGCCACCTTTGAAATTTAAAAGAGTATTCCAGTCAACATTGCCAAAAGCTTCTCTAAGTCTACAAATGCTATAGACGTAAGTTTATCCTTCCTTAACCTATCTTCTATGAGAGGTCGTAGGGTCTGTATTGCCTCGCGTGTTCCTAAATTTCCACGGAATCCAAACTGATGTTCCCCGAGATTGGTTTCTGTCAGCTCTTCCACTCTTCTTTAGGGGATTCGTGGTACTATTTTGGAACCGTGACTTATTAAACTGATAGTTCGGTAAGTAGCACACCTGTCACCACCTGCTTTCTTTGGAATTGGAATTACTATATTCTTCTTGACGTCTGCGGGTATTTCACCTGTCTGATGCATCTTGCCCACCAGTTGGCAGAGTTTTGTCAGGACTGGCTCTCCCAAGGCCATCAGTAGCTCTAATGGAATGTTGTCCACTCCTAGGGTCTTTTAGGGCGTAAGTCTTTCAGTGCTTTGTCACATTCTTCACGCAGTATCATACCTCTCTTATCATCTACTGCTCATACTGCACCTTTTCCGCTTCGTTTTATCTAACCATCGCGGCAACTATCTTCAAGAGAATGCCATGGTTGAGGGAGAGGATTGGGGTATGTAATTCATTCTTCCTTCATTTAGTTTCGAAAGTAGATCGCTTCTAATGCTCTCATCCTTACCACACCTGTCTGCACAATACATTTTACACATTCTGTTACAATTTGCTAAACCAGCTGAAATCAAAAATACACACCATTAATCATGCCATACCTTTTCCGTTTACACGTAGATAAGACAGTCACATTATACAGAAATTCCAAAGTTATAATCCAGTTGTAGGGTGTCATAATTTTTACTCTTCATCTGATGTCGTCTGTTTATACTCCCTTCTGAATGGTGTTTGGCTCCTACCACACCTTACTCTAAACAGTAAACAGCTGTACGATAGTCATCACATCTTCCTTTGATCATCATTCACTCCTAGCATTTACAGTGGCTATGTTACACTCTACTTTCTCTGAAACTTCGTCCTCTAATCTCAGGGTTCCGTCGAACCAAATCGTCTCTATAGCCACAAGTATTCTTATCCTAACACCATGTCTCCCTCTGCGCAACAGATCAACTCCTATGCGCACCATTCTTCCATGGGTATAAACATAGGCCGAAGAAAAGAGAAACACATAAAATCCCTGTTATCTTTTAGGGCTAATAATACACTAGTCCCTTCACAACGCTCGTCAAATATTCTCAAGTGTACCATTACATAATATCAGCCTAACTTAAAATCCAACCAGCGTCCAATTTTCACTTAATACTGAACCGAACATCAAACTACTGGCATTCTACATTCTTTACTTCCGAAACATCTTGAACAGTAGAAGACACGCCCTTGTTATGATAGTTTTCATTCTCTGAACGGCTTCGCATTCGAGATATGATGCAGTCCTTGTGATTTCTTACTTCTAGGTGTTTCAGTTTCCACAGCGTTTGTGTGGACAACCTTTCATACTTGAAAAGGGCTTACATATAAGTTAACGAACGTACTAGCTAAAAATCTGTGTTTCTTAGACAAATGGTGATCCTTGGTCTGTCTTCTTTACCTATTTAATGCCTCTTTCTCAATTTCTTTTTATTCTCATATTGACTATTTCTAAGTGTGTCTGCCTACCACTTGGTTGAAAATTTAATATTTCTCTCACTGTATCTGGGGTGGTTAATTTTTTACTACTGCAATCAGACACATACCTGTAGCCCCAGGTGGCATTTCACTGATGACATTTTGAAACCCTTCCAAGGATACAACCCAGGTAAGATGAAGTCTGTTACAAGAAATATGACATAACATACCCAGTTCTTTAATTACTTTCCTAACTGGGTTCAGTGTCGAATGGAATTTTGACATAAATACTATTCTAATCCTATTTCTCCTCATTACAGATTGCCATAACTTCAATGTGTATTGCGGTCCATCATCTGCAGTTACTTTCTTAACGTGACTCACGTTTCTGAGGAACAATTTCACAAAAGCTGCTGCCAATGTTCATGCTGTTGCTTTTCACAAGAGAACGAACGTTACATATTTGGACACCAATTCTACAACTAAAAACATATTGGTGCCATTAATTCTACGGGATAGTGAGCCAAACAGGTCTGTCACCGCGAATTCTTTGAATCGTGCCGGTGCAATAGGACAGTGGTGCTTTGTATGTGACAGGAGAAGACTTCGCCTGCTGACGCATGTTGCATGTCCGAAGAACTCGCTTTATTCGCCTCTCCCTGCTGATAAAGTACACTGACTCAGCTAACTTTTGACTACACTTTCTGGCTTCGAAATGCCCATAACTCAGATAGTAATACCAGAACAATTTATTCACTATCTTGTCTGGAATATCGACTATCCAACTGGGTTTATCTGGCTGTCGTCAATAAAACAGAATTCTACCTCTTATCAAACAGAACCTTCTTAGGCTGTCTTCGTCAATGTGGCTCAAGATTTCTTTGATCGTGCACGGGACAGGAATTTTATCCTGTTCCCTTCCTATATTCGCTACAAACGCTTCACCTCTCATATACATCAGATCGATTACATTCCCATTAAGATCTGTACCACTGCCTGGTGTCAACGTTTTGGGGCCATGGAATTTAAACAATATTAAATCTGAACTCCTATAAGTACATTCCACATCCCATTTAACGTTTATGCGTTAGTTTTGCGGACTTGAGAAATTACAGCGTCTTATGATCAGTGCAAATCTTCGTCTCACGTCCAAAGTAGTAATATGTGAACTTGGTAAAACCTCACACGATCTCCAACTCCTCTAGTTCGGTGATAGTGTACAGTTGCTCCGCTTAATTCGGTACTCGACCTGTAAATTCAGTCTGCTACAATATTACCTCTTCATTCTCTTCATACTCCAGAGATAGGGCAAGACCAAATCCATATTGTGACCTATCGGTGGACATAATAATTTTGTACTGAGACCTTGCTGAGCGAAAATGGGAGCGGACAGAAGAGTCTTTTTTAACATTTCAAATTCTTTTTGTGCGGTTTCGGCCCATATCCATACGATTTCCTTGCCCGTGAAACTACATAACAGAAGCGTTGTTATGCATTTCACCCTTATCAACCTTTTATGAAAGTTAATTAGCCCAAGATATGCACGAACATGCCTTTTTGTTGGATTTTTATATGAGTTTACACCAGGTTCGATGATCCGTTGTTCCAACCTAGATTCGATTTCGTTTGTTACCTTCTGCCTGTTTTCCAGTGGCACAATCGACGGTCGCACAAAAACGGTCAATGTGGTTTAACTTGAAACCTGTATGTAGAATTCTCTATTGTTCCTGTACACGCAAAGACCACCTGCTTATTTCTTTCTAGAACTTCCTTCGATTACTAAAGCACTTTTTTCTGTCTCTGTGTGTCCTAACTTCTCATTAATAGATGCCGTCGTATTGTTTCGTACTTCGTTAAGTTCTCGTGCAGTTCTTTATGCCGTCTGTAATCATCGCCATACCGTGCCCCTGAACGCACAGACAACTTAAGTGGCTCTATCACAGTACATCCTGCGCTCAGTGTTTCATCAGACCTCAAATTGACGTGTTGCTCATTAGTAATCAACATGGCAAATCCACACCTTAGATTTAGATTCGCTTCATATTTTCGTAGGACTTCTAATCCGAATATTGTTTCATCGTTTCCACTATAAGTTTTCTCGTGATCAAAAATACTACAGTTAATATAGGTCCTTGACACACAAAATCTACCCGAGTCTGATAATTAACATCTACGCTCTTTCTCAGTTCAGCGTCGCTAACTTTAGTCTTCTGCAACGGCAACTTCGCCCACTTACTTCCTCCATCACAAAAATAAAAATATCCTCACGTAGCTCCGAGGGCTAAGTACCAGAGCTCAAAATACATGGTATAATTACATTATTGACAAGTACACTAACTATAGGCAACTTTAAATGAACCCACTTCCTCACTCTCGTCTAACTATAGGAAACTTTAAATGACTCAACTTCCTCGCTGTCGTCTAACAATACCTCTCTCGTCTCTCCGTAATCTATGTACATCACCTGTCTCATATTTATTCCACTTTCAGACTCGCGTATCACTTCTTTTAGTTACCTCGTCTCACTTGTCTCTTCTTGTTACCTAATATTATGGCAAGGATCAGCTGGCCATATTTCAACCGATTCTGGGGGTAACTGATTCCCATTTCTCAGTCTGTTTTCGTAATTATTACGTCTATTGTTCTTGTGAGTATGGTTTTCCCATGTTCCGTGCCCTGTATTCCCATGCCCATTATTGAAATTGCGGTACGGTACATAATTTGGTCTTCTGTCTCTCCAATATCTATGTTGTTCGGAAGAACATTGTCTCTACGTATCTCATTTAACGAGCTTAAACTTGATTCATAACTCAGTCCTCGTAACAGCTGTTGAAATGATACTACGTCTTCCATGTTTCGTCCTGCAATGATTATTTCTCGTCGCAGTTTAGGTGGTAACTTTATTAAACAAATCCTAATTATTCTTGTAGCCACGTTAGACGCATGTAAATACTGTTTCTACTTGTGGAAAAAAATTCACTGGATCTCGATCCCTACTGTCATTACAATTTTCTTTCATTAATATGTTAAGCTTGATTCTGGGCTGTATGCTTTTGTACTCCGCAACAGTTGTCATATGCGAGGCCGTGCGTAACACGATTTGAATTCTTGCACCCACTTCCTCGCGTAAATGATTACACACAAATCAAATTTCCATAGCCTCTCCCCACGATGTAGGAGTGCATTTTGGAAATGCGTTATCCACACGCAAGGGTATTGCTGCTTATTCACATCTGGATAATGTGAATAGTACAGTACTGACAGAAAGTGACGCTTACATTGCTGGAGCTGTGTCTTCAGGCGATCATCTCATGTTACACAATGGCCTCTGATTCAGTAAGTCTCCTCTTATTCAAATTTTTCACTTCACCATTATCATCTGAATCAATCTCACTAGTAACACTCCCGTTTCCGTTATTCAGCTTCAATTCTGTCAAATATTCATGATTACGGCTATTTATCTCGATATGTGCTTGTTGAAACCGCACTAATTACCATAATTCTTGACTATCGTTAGTTGTTGCTGACTGAGTTCTGTCAGATTCAGCTTCCGTACGAAACGTAATTTCTTCAACAGCTTTGAAAAATTCTTCCAGTTTGTCAAAGGCTTTCTCAGCTTTGGCTGGTTTGTATTTGTAGAGTAACTTCTTGACTTCTTGTTGCTCTACTTGCGTTACGACACTTCCACGAACCACCATATCCTGCTCTATGGCGGCCAATCGATCGATTTCAAATAGGCTCGCTCGTGTCAAAGTCTGTTAAAATTCTAGGATAATGACAGAAGTTGAAGAAATGAATTGAAATTTGTGCTACGGCAGGGACATGAACCCGGGTCTCCTAGGTCACTAGACAGTTTTGCTAGCCACTACACTTCTGCACGAACTACACTAGTCCAGTGCCCTCCCCATCATAAACTTCAGTTCACATCTTCAGCTTATTTTCCCCTTCTTGAATCGAGACTATTGCCATGGGTCTCCGGTATTGGAATAGCAACCCAATGTTAGACGTAATGGGGAAACCCTTCCTGTATCTCAGGCGTAGGTGATCAAAGTTAACAGAATGGCGTCAAACTGTTCAAATATGTGTGAAATCTTATGGGACTTAATTGCTAAGGTCATCAGTCCCTAAGCTTACACACTACTTAACCTAAATTATCCTAAGGACAAACACACACACCCATGCCCGAGGGAGGACTCGAACCTCCGCCGGGACCAGCCGCACAGTCCATGACTGCAGCGCCTCAGACCGCTCTGCTAATCCCACGCGGTAACAGAATGGCATCCATCCCTTTTCCAAAGGCTCATTTTACCACTCCATACTTACAAGAGTGACAAATGCGTCATATAAAATCACTGTCGCAGGGTACAATGAGACGCAGTAATGAAGCTGCAACACTAGTTCCATCGCCGTCTACATTTACATACATAGTCCACAAGCCACCACACGGTACCCTGTACCACCAACAGTCATTCACTTTCCTGTTCCACTTGCAAATAGTGCGAGGGATAAACGACTTTCTATATGTCTCCTTACGAGCACTAATTTCCCTTTGTTTTTATCTTCGATCCTTATGTAAAATGTACGTTCACGGCAGTAGAATCTTCCTGCAGCCGGCCGGCGTGGCCGAGCGGTTCTAGGCGCTTCAGTCTGGAACCGCGCGACCGCTACGGTAGCAGGTTCGAATCCAGCCTCGGGCATGGGTGTGTGTGGCGTCTATAGGTTAGTTAGGTTTAAGTAGATCTAAGTTCTAGGGGACTGATGACCTCAGATGTTAAGTCCCATAGTGCTCAGAGCCATTTGAACCATCCTTTCTGCAATCAGCTTCAAATGCCGGGTCTCTAGATTTTCTCAATAGTGATCCTCGAGAAGAACCTTCTAGGGATTCCCATTTGAGTTCTCCTAAGCATCTCTGTAATATTTGCTTGTTGTTCGAACTTTCAGGTAACAAATCTAGCAGCCTACCTCTGAATTATTTTGTCTTCCTTTAATGCAACCTGATGCGGATCCAAAACACTCAAGAAGTACTCAAAAATCGCTTCACTAGGGTATTATACTCGTATACTATCTCTTTTACAGATGAACAATTCTTCCCGAAATTTCTCGCAATAAATCAAAGTCGACTATTCGCTACTACCAACCTTACATGCTCGTTTCATTTCATATCGCTTTGGTGTGTTACGCTTAGATATGTAGTGCCACAACAGCATCTTTAGTCAGAAAACCATTAGGCTTTAACAAAAGTAAGGATAAGTAACACTGAAGTACCATAGGCCATTCTGTTAACAGCGACTGGTCAGTAGCTGCATGTCTGGCAACAAGTGGGTTACAAAAACAGACACGCCAGCAGACTGAAGTGTGGATAGCTGAGCTGATCGGTAAATGGTGCTGCACAACTGTAAACATGTAGCAAGTGGGGTGGTGGCAACGGTACTAGGCACCATGTTTTAGTGTAACAAACGGGAGTAATGGTGTAAAATGGATTGTGGCACATTCTATATGTGGGTTGCATACATTCAGGGGCAAGAATACATTCAGAGGCAAATTACCCCCTCCTGTCCCTTTAACCTACTGCCATATTAATTTATTTATGACCCCCTGGGAGTTGATTTATGACCCATGGGGATTACCTGAGAAATACTCAGCCCTCTCTCCACTTCCTCCCTCCCACCTCTTCTGGAAAAAGGGATGGCAATCCTGGGACACTCTTGTCACTCCTCCCTAGTTCAGTTCTGAACCAATTTTTCCCCTCCTGGGAAATCCCTCCAACCCTCCCCTCCCCTACCACACCTCAGCCTTCCCCTCCCCCACTTGTGAATTGGTAAGAGACTCAGTATGTGTTGAGCTGCCAGACCGCAAGGATCACATGTCATTTACTTTTTAGGGTGTTACCTTGCTGGAAGCACTTCCTAAATGTAGTTGGGGAAACTGAAGTGACAATTATTCTACAACCTGGTTTCTTGAAACTCAAGCACAACTGCATTAATTTGATGGGAGGATAGCAAAATCCTCTCCAGAAAAAACGGAGTTTATTAGTTCTGCCATAAGAAGTCACCCTCATTCTGCCAATGGCATTGTCAAAGAGGACAGAGGAGCAGACATTGGTTCAGGGCACTCTCTTGTCCTTGGGGTCGGAAACTGCCCTTAAATTCAGACGAATCAGCAGTGATCAACCGCGTGAGGATACAGGAGGCAATGGAAACCACTTCGTAAAAGACAGTGTGTGTCCATAGGACATGTGGCCTGTAATTGAAAAAGTGTCATGATGATCTCTCCATTGGCAAAAGATACTGGTATAGTCCCCGAATTCGGATCTCTGGGAGGGGACTGCCAGCGGGGAGGGGACCATGAGAAAAAGGCAGAATAACCGACGAAAGGATAAAGTTTACGAGTCGGGTTGTGGAATATCAGAAGCTCGAACGTTGCAGGGAAGCTATAAAATCTGAAAAGGCAGATGCAGACGCTCAATCTGGATATAGTAAGGGTCGGTGAACTGAAGTCGAAAAAAATGCTAGGATTTCTGGTCAGAAGAATATTGGGTAATGTCAACAGCAGCCAGCAGAAAATGATATAACGGGAGTAGGATTCACTATGAATAGGAAGGTAGCGCAGAGAGCTATAGGGAGAGATGGATAATATACAATATGTACAAGAGCCAGCAAGAGTTGACAAAGAATCAAGCCCTCAGATTAAGAAGGGGTATAAGAAACGAATGTACCCTTTCGCTGTTATTGTTCAGTTTGTACATCGAGGAAGCCACGATGAAAATAAATGAAAGGTTCAGCCGGCCGCTGTGACCGAGCGGTTCTAGGCGCTTCTGTTCGGAACCGCGCTCCTGCTACGGTCGTAGGTTCGAATCATGCCTCGGGCATAGATATCCTTAGGGTAGTTAGTTTTAAGTAGTTCTAAGTCTAGGGGACTGATGATCTCAGATGTTAAGGCCCTTAGTGCTTAGAGCCAAAAGAAAGGTTCAGGAGTGAAATTAAAATTCAAGATGAAAGAATATCAATGATACGATTAGCTGATGACATTGCTATCCTGGGTGAGAGTGAAGAAGAATTACATGAACTGCTGAATGGAATGAACAGTGTAATGACTATAGAATATGGACTGAGCTTAAATCGAAGACAGACGAAAGTAATTAGAAGTAGCAGAAATGAGGACAGCAAGAAACTTAACATCAGGCCTGATAGTTATGAAGTAAATGAAGGGCGCAAGGAGGACATCAAAAGCAGACTAGCGCTGGCAGAAAGGGCATTTCTGGCCAAGGGGAAGTCTGCTAGTATCAAACACAGGCCTTAGTTTGAGGAAGAAATTTCTGAGAATGTACGTTTGGAGCACAGCATTGTATGGTAGTGAAACATGGACTGTGGGAAAACCGGAACAGAAGGGAATCGAAGCATTTGAGATGTGGTACTACAGACGAATGTTGAAAATTAGGTGGACTGATAACGTAATAAATGAGGAGATTCTGCGCAGAATCGGAGAGGAAAGGAATTTGTGGAAAACATTGACAAGGAGGAGGAATAGGATGACAGGACATCTGGTAAGAAATCGGGGAATGACTTCCATGGTACTAGAGGGAGCTGTAGAACGCAAATGCTATAGAGGAAGACAGACTGGAATACATCAAGCAAATTATAGAGGACGTAGGTTGCAAGAGCTACTCTGAGATGAAGAGGTTGGCACAGGAGAGGATTTCGTGGCGGGCCGCTTCAAACCAGTCAGAAGACTGATGACTCAAAAAAAATTAATTAATTAATTAGATGTCTGTGAAATGTGTTCAACTTGTTGTTGTTGGACAGAGGAGTTTAATGAGTGTATTGCTTGTAAGCACACACCTGATGATTGCATCCATAGCCTCCTACACGAGGAATTGAGGAAGGCGACAATGGATGAGCGTGGGGAGAATACTTTTCAGCAAATAATGGTGATGCTGCAGGATGGACTGAGCATGCATTATGAAACTCAGAGATGACTGTCGGTGCTGAAGCTGTTCATGTCTTGCTTTTTTAATGGCCGGTCAATGAATAATGCAGGAGGCAACTTTGTCCTTTTCCATACTGCTTAAGATTGGCAAGATAATAGAAAAACGCTCTTGTGAAGAAACGGAATTCGTGGGCTAAATGGGCAGTAGTTCGAGAAATATATTGTTTATTTGTTTAAAAATTAATTAAAGTAATTAGTTACCTTGCTGGGAAACATATTCAATTGACAAGATGTTGGTTTTGACCAGAGAGGAGGTTAATAAACCTTTTACTTTTAAGTATACGGGTAATGACTGTGTCCATAGCCCAGTACACGAAGAATGAAAGGATGTGATAATGGATGAGTCTAGGTGGATTACCTTTCAGCAAATAATATTGATGCAGCAGGACCGACTGAGGATGTGTTAACGCAACTCATAGACGGTACTGGCGGCCCTGGACCTGATTATTTTAATATTTTTTTTCTATATGCAGTCAATCCACAGTGCAGGAGACAACTTGATCATATTCCAGACTGAATTAACTGGAGGTGTTCGCCTTGCGACACAAACAACCCACGATGCTTGAGACGGGTTTTGTCCCACCTTTTGATCACGTGTATATGTGTGTTCACCTTGCTGTGTGCCATAGTCCACAATGCCACTCGGAATTGTTGGCGAAATGTCCTACAGCCGCTGCCCAAAGAATTACCTCGTACTGATCTACAAGCGTATAGCTGGCAAGGAACTTGTACATAGGTACATGGTAAGAAGGTATAAGACAGCAAACTATCACTGATGTGTAGGAAGATTAGCATTTTAGCGATCTAGAAGGGAAATAGCTACTGACGAAATTGTGTACAGATACGTGATAAAATCGGATAGGACAGCAAACTATGACTGAAGTGAGGGAACAGTTGGCTCCTACCGATCGACAAGTGTATAGCTACTGAGTAACTTGGATACACACATACATACTTGGTAAGAAGAGAGAGCAGAAAATTATAACTGAAGTGGTTGGTTGGTTGTTTGGGGAAGGAGACCAGACAGCGTGGTCATCGGTCTCATCGGATTAGGGAAAGATGGGGAAGGAAGTTGGCCGTGCCCTTTCAGAGGAACCATCCCGGCATTTGCCTGGAGTGATTTAGGGAAATCGCTAACTGAAGTGTACGAAGGTCAGTAAAAACTACCAAAACTGAAGAAATATACTTCACTGCTCTAATTTCACATAGGAATTGTAGTGAAAAAAGAAACACCATTCATATACAATGGATCCTTATGCAACATATGCACTGGGAATTCATAAAAGGGTGCCGGCCGGAGTGGCCGAGCGGTTCTGGGCGTTTCAGTCCGAAACCGCGCGATTGCTACGGTCGCAGGTTCGAATCCTGCCTCGGGCGAGGATGTGTGTGATGTCCTTAGGTTAGTTAGGTTTAAGTAGTTCTAAGTTCCAGGGGACTGACAACCTCAGAAGTTAGGTCCCATAGTGCTCAGAGCCATTTGACCCATTTTTTTTAATTCATAAAAAGCATTGTAATAATACAACTACTGC
Organism: Schistocerca americana; assembly: GCF_021461395.2. Classification (NCBI taxonomy): domain Eukaryota; kingdom Metazoa; phylum Arthropoda; class Insecta; order Orthoptera; family Acrididae; genus Schistocerca; species Schistocerca americana. Next base: position 376,639,915 of record NC_060130.1, on the reverse strand, counting down.
AAAAACCGACCCCAAAAGATCCTGTCAAGACATACTGGCGGCAGCTGCACGTTTGTTCACCCCGACGTGTAGACACAGACTAAGCAGCCTAGAACCAGTCCTACCTCCTCTCTTACCTCCCTCCTCACTCCCTCTCCTCCCCCTGTATGTAGGGATACCAGTTTTCCTGGACTGTTCTATCGTGTGACTGATGGTACACACAGAGATCCAGCAGTGATGTACTCTTTCCAGTCTGCAGAAATCAGTCAAAAGTGGACAACATACCTAAGTATTTCTCAAAAATGACTGCCCTCTACCTACCAAGAATGAACATTTGAACTGTCGATGACAGTATGGTTTCAAACTTTCTGGATGTGCTGGTACTGTCAGATAGTGGTCCTCGGTTAAGTAAAAATCGATCTCATGTAGGAAAAACATTGAAATAATTCGTCCAACGTGAGTGAGATACACACAGAGCCTAATACTAATGGTCTCACTGTGGGCTGATCTGCTCTCTATGCCCCCGAAAAGTGCACAACAGTGCCCTGCATTCGCTAGCCGCCTCCTCCTCTGCATGTGCTGATGACCCTTCATCCCTCGCTTTTATTCTAGTTCTTCAGCTAAATTGTCCAAAGGCTGTTTGTTTAGAGGTTTCAGACGCTCCACAGTACTGAAGAGCAGCCCTGTGTGTGTGTGTGTGTGTGTGTGTGTGTGTGTGTATCGAGACCAGACACTAGACAACACTCCAGAATTGATAGCACAAGTGATTTACGTAAAATGTTTCAAACTCTTTCCCTCTGATGCTCCATTATGCATAAACCAGACAATTTTTCTTCTTCTTATTCTTCTTCTTCTTCTTCAGCATTTGTTATATCACTGTAACACACTGAAACGTTTCAGTCTCATATGTTCTATACAGCAATAAGGAGTGCTAACGTCCTCAGCACACATGCATCTATAGAGATGGTGTGTACTCCGATGGGTGCCGAGAGAGATTAGTACGGAACAGCATTTCATTAAGTTCTCCACTGCAGGCTGTCAACGAACATGTGGTCATATGGAATAGGTTCACAGATATGTGAGCTGCTTGATAACTTTCATGTTATAGATACCCAGTACGTTGTCCCCTACAGCGGACGTCCATTAGAGACAACGGTATCTTCAAGAATGGTCCAGGGAAGTGTGGCAAAACCGGTGTTATTCTTTACATACATAAATGATTTGGCAGCCAGAGTGGGCAGCAGTCTCCCGTAGTTTGCTGATGGGGCTGTGGTTTGTGGTAAGGTGCCGCAGTTGAGTGACTATAAGATGAAACAAGATGACCTAGACAAAATTTCTAGTTCGCGTGATACATAACAGCTAGCTCTAAATGTAGAAAAATATAACTTAATGCGGATGTGTAGGAAAAGCAAACCCATAATATTCGGATACAGCATTCGTAGTGTTCTTCTTGATACAGTTATGTTTTTTTTTTTTTTTTAAATATCTGTCCGTAACGTTGCAAAGCCATATGAAGTGGAACGAGCGTTTGAGAACCGTGATAGATGAAGTAAATGGTCTACTTAAGCTTACTGGAAGAAATTTGGGAAAGTACGGTTCATCTGTAATGGAGACCACAAATAGGACGCATATGCAACCTATTATTGAGTACCGCTCCAGTTTTTGGGATCGGTACCAGGTCGGATTAAATTAAGACATCGAAATAATTCAGAGGTGGACTGCTAGATTTGTTGTTGGTATGTTCAGATTTCACGAAAGTGAGATGTAGATGCTTCTTGAGCTCAAATAGTAGTCCCTGGACGGAATGCGTTCTTTTCGAGGAAAACTATTAACAAATTTTAGAGAACCAGCATTTGCAACTGACTGACAATAGAGTCTACTACTGCCGCCAACATACACTGCGCGTAAGGACCATGAATGAGATAAAAATTAGGGCTCATATGGAGGCACATAGTCACTTTTCCCTCGTTGTATTTGAGAGTAGAACATCAAAGGAATTACTTTGTTCTAGTGCAGGGTATCTTCCGATACGTGACAAACGGCGGCTTGCGGAGTTTCTATGTAGATGTAGATATAGATGTAGAACTGTCTTCGCAAAACGGCTGTTAGGGCGTTGGAATTAGAATACCAGTCTTTAGCACTAGCGTCAATCTATTATGAGGGTTTGCAACACTTATTATGCTTATTTCGAAAGCAAAATGCCTAATTGTATTGATAACGTTTAACTCGGCTCGCTCTGTTATATCACTAGACGTTGACTGTATTGGGTGTAGTGCCCTCCTACTTGTAGTCAGTTACAAATTAAATCTGAGACACTGTTGCAGAGAAGCTTGTCTAAAGACAGGGGAACAGTTACAAGATACATAAAGAAACGATCTCGAGTTTACTCAGAATCCTTAGCTGATAGATCAAGGAAGGGGCAGGTAGTCTTAAAATAGAGGGCAGTGTGCTGCTAATATAGTTCGTAGTTTTATTATGTTGGATGCTACAGAATAACGAGGAGAGAAAGCGAGAGATGTGCATTGTAACTTGCTGCCGAACGTAAAAATGACTTATTCTCTGACATGTGTCAGAGACTATTTGGGAGACTAGAGGTGGTTCCCCAGGTATCGAATGTCAAAGGTCACTGACTCGTTCTGTGCACTGTCACAGTATTCGTTGTTAAATGTCTAAGGCTACACCCTTCACATGATGTGAGGTGAGGTCTGTCGGAAGAATATTCGTTGTAGCATGCATAAGAATCACACTTGCAGAGTGAGTTTATACTTATTTAACTGGAGATTTCATTCATTTTAATACTATATCCACCATTTGCACCGTCACTGTATTCGTTTTTAAAGAGTAAAGCTTTACACGATGTGAGATGTCATTCGGTACAAGATTCGTTGCAGTAAGTATAAGAATCATGCCTGAAGAGTCGGTCCACACTCATTTGACTGGAAATTTCATTGATTTTGGTACTATATTAACTATTTGCAAGGTCACAGTACACATTTTCAAAAGTGTACGACTATGTCCTTTACACGATGTGAGGTGAGGTGAGATCCATCATTTCAGTATTCGCTGTAGCAAGCATAAGCGTCACACCTGGAGAATATAGAATGGTAATACTTCACGCAGCAAATGAGTGTTCGTGTTTATTTAGCTACTTTTCCTAAAAATAAGTGAGCTGACATTACAGCACTTTAGTTAATACGAACAGCAACACTTCACATAGACACGTATATGTTACTCCACAGGGGCATGTGAGGTGCGTAAAATTCCTCCACCAGTTCACCTGAACTGTAATAACTGCTAGCGATGATTTGTTATAACTGCACACAGAGGCGGAGGATGGCTGAAGAGAGCAGATGGCGCACAGTGAGGCAACTAGAATACTGATCTGTGTGTATACCATTTATGCATGACGTATTTCAATGTCTTACCTACACGAGACCGATTTTACGTAACTGACGACCAGTTTCAGCCAGTGGCAGCACATCCAGAACGTTTGAAAGCACACAACTGTTGTCTGTTCAGTTCTTTATCCATGAAATATTGTCAGGGGTTTCTCTTTTGTTCCAGTAAAGGCACTCTTTCCAATAAATATGGTTAAGAGCTTGCTGGAAGCGTCCTGTTCTTGTGTCTTTTGTCCATCTGTGACAAATTTCCCCAGACAGGAAACAGTGTCACTGTCGGCAGGTGGAACTCTGGGTACCATCAGAGAGAGGTTAGGACAGTCCAGGAAAACAGGTATCCCTATCTATGGAGGGAGGGGGGGGGGGTGAGAGGGAGGGACAGGGGAGGGAGATTCAAATGGCTCCAAGCACTATGGGACTTAACCTCTGAGGTCATCAGTCCCCTAGAACTTAGAACTACTTAAACCTAACTAACGTAAGGAAATCTCACACTTCCATTACCGAGGCGGGATTCGAACCTGCGACCATAGCGGTCGCGTGGTTCCAGGCTGTAGCGTCTAGAACCGCTCGGCCAAGGGGAGGGAGGAAGGAAGGGACAGAGGTAAGACTAATCTGTTTAATCTGTATTTACATATCGAGGTGGATACACGTGCAGCAGCTGACAGTGTCTCCTGGCAGGATCTTTTGGAGTCGATTTTTATGTTTGTGTTTTTACAACATATTTTCTGAATTCCTAGTGCATGTGTGGTATTAAGATCAATTGTTTATGATTGGTGTTTCTTTTTATTTACAATTTCGATGTGTAATTAGAGTAGTGAAGCATTTATGTCAGTTTTGAAAGCGTTTATTGGTCTTCGGGCACTTCAGTGATAATTTGCTGTCCTATGTATTCTTACCATGTATTTGTGAACAAGTTCCTCAGCAGGTGACATTTGTAGATGGACAGAAGGCTATTCTTCCAGCTGTGCATGTAGCACTGCTCGCCGCTTATTTCTAGTGTTATTGAGGACTAGGCACATATACACACGAGATTGGAAAGGGAGATGAAACCCGTTTCAAGCGTCCTCAGTAACCCCCACACGCCAAGCTGAGCACCTCTGGTCATTCAGTCCGGGGTAACGAAACAGGATGAACCTGTCTCCTGCAATGTGAATTGGTTGGCTATTTAAAAAACAAAAAAGGTGTTCCCTTACACTCATCCATTATCACATCCTTCCTTTCCTCATATGCTGGGCTATGGACACAGTCCTTAGCTGTAAGCATACAAGTAAAACACTCCTCTTTGTTCGACACCAATATCTTGTCAATTGAATAGATTTACCAGCAATTTAATTTAATTAATGTCTGTATCAATTAACAATATATTTCTCGTGTTTTGAGATCTTTTTTCACAAGAGCGTTTTTCTGTCACCCTGCCAATTTTAAGCATTTGCGGTTTCCCCACCAAAATGTAGGAAATTCTTTCAGCAGGATAACGCCCTCAAAAGTATCATGACATCCTCCCAGTCCAGAAGCTCGACACGTACTGAGTCTTTCCCTCACCAATTCATATGTGGGGCTGGGGACGGGAATTAGGGGTGCACTAAGCCCTTCACCAGACGGCGTCCCAGCTCTGCCCATCAGCCATTCACACCTGCTGATTGAAATGCTGAGTTCCTTGTGGGGCTCAGTGCCATGACGACAGCCGCCAGCCGACTACTGTGAAAGGGTGCCTAGCTGTTCCCCTCAGACAGCTGCCTTCACATTCTGTAGTGGTGATTTGAGTGGTACAAGGTCTGCCAGCCCTCCATAATGCTGAGTTAAGTAGTGCACATCAATCTCCTCATGTTGCTACTGCACCGTCATGTGGAGGTGTGGATTCATCTCTTGAGGGGACCGTCATCACAGCACAACGCAACACACTGCTGACGTCAGCACCCATAGCCCACAGAGGCTGCCGGCCGATGTGGCCGAGTGGTTCTAGGCGCGGTCGCAGGTTCGAATCCTGCCTTGGGCATGGATGTGTGTGATGTCCTTAGGTTAGTTAGGTTTAATTAGTTCTATGTTCTCGGGGACCAATGACCTCAGAAGTTAAGTCCCATAGTGTTCAGAGCCATTTGAACCATTTGAACCTCCCTCCCCTGTCCCTCCCTCTCACCTCCCCCCGTACAGAGGCTACTAGTCACAGCAGTGAGTTGGTAGCCGAGCAGCATGAGGTGGAAGCTTGCCATCTGTTCATCAGTCCCATTGAGGGTCAGTGAAGAGAGGCATACCTGCCTCGCTACACCGTATGCCAAGAGCAATAAATAAAGTTCATTGTAATTGTTACCATGTTTACTCTGGGCTCCACACTGTCTCCATCAGTCACTCGTCCCCAAGCATGCTACAGAGTGGTATCAGGAGGACTGACGTCGCTGCAAGTGACAGCGGAGTGGTGCCACCCAATCCACAGTCTGTTGTATCGTCATTAGGGTGAGTTAGACTATTTTTGCTCTCGTGTGGTGATAATTAGGTCAGAGTTCAGGGGACATGATTATATGAGTGTGCCTTTACAAGACCTAAGGGGCTGGATAACTTAGGGCTGAGTGTCTTGTCTGTGCATTCTACTCTGTGTAATTTACTTGGGCATTCTGCCCCTTATGCCGGACCTGTAGCAATGAATTGCTTTACATGTAATCGTAATGGGCAGACAGACAGTGTACTGAGACCAGGTGGATGATGTTCAGACGGAAGAAATAGATCGATAGAGTACTCAGCGACTACCTTTTCTCTCAGCTGAGACAGGAAACAGGATAGTGCGTGGTTTTCCCTGGAGCAGTTGCACATTGCGGCCAGAAGGTATAACCAGGGAATGGAGGACATCTTGGATGGCAATAGGAAGTTGGAAGTTAACACCTACGAGTTATCACAGAATGATGTGGTGAACAAAGTCGTGCTGTAGGAGGCCGAGCAGCGAGCACTCCATGGTTTTCTGAGCGTTTGGCACCAGAGATGTATAGGAGTCTATGTACAGAGGCACCTAAAGATCTCCATGCTGGGGCTATGTTAGCGCAGAAATTCGAGGAAACTGATAGTTCAACAGGGGCGAGGGAACGAAGACATGTATTTGCATCGAATATGAATTGTTTTAACTGTGGATGAACAGGTCATGTGCCGAGATAGTGCTACCAGTCATGAAGAAGTGATGGTGTTAATGGATGTGGCCAACGATTTAATGTAAATGGTAGTAGGAATAGCGTAGGTTTCCAGTAAGGATGTAGCAGCGGTAATAGAGGTAGTCGACTGGGAATGAATGGTTTGTTGTACTTAGGAGGGAATAGTTTGGCTGTAGACTGGAATTCTCAGTAAAAATAAATGCCACAGAAGTGAATGCAGAGGCATAAAGTGACGTAATGGGCGTGATAGGTGGTAGGAAACTTAAGATTTTGTTGGACAAAGGGGTGCATGTGTCAGTGGCCTCAGGAGAGCTAGTGAGAAGGCATTTTGGAGCCCACCACATAATAATTTGTGTGATACACGGCCATTGGATTCAGTGATGAGTTTTTTTCGATGCACCCCAGTTTATACGTTGTGTTGAAGTGTTGCCTCGTGTAGGATTAGATTTCCTGTATCAATGACATGCCATAACTAACCTTAGACGACGTGTAGTTGAAGTTAGTGGGAATTCAGTCCGACTACAGGAAACTGTTGTCAATTCTGATGTGCTATGAGGAATATCTAATACACAAAATAATCCAAACGCGCAGAGTGGAAGCGCGGTTTGAGGCGCCATGTCACAGATTGCGCAGCCCTCCCGCTGGAGGTTCGAGTCCTCCCTCAGGCGTGGGTGTGTGCGCGCTGTTCTTAGCATAGGTTAGTTTAAGTATTGTGTACGTCTAGGGACGTCCCTTAGGAATTAACACACACACACACACACACATACACACACACACACACACACACACACACACACACACACACACACACACACACACACACACACAAAGCAATCCAGTTAAACCACGAGAAATTACATTAAGGCTTATTTCACATGATTGTGTGTCAGGAGGCACTGGGAAATCGCTATGTGTGAATGTGAAGACTGACTTACCAATTGATATCTTATGTGAAATAAAACTACTAGAGGGTAATGAAATATTAGATGTGGCGTGGTGTTTGGTGAAACGTAGTATTGCACATGCCCAAGAGAAGGGCATAGGCAAAGCAATACCTCTCAATGTGGATAATTTTGGCGCCAGAGTTAACTTGTGAAAGGGAACGCTGCTGGCTATGTTACAAGTTGTGGGTGAAGAAGATTGCCACTCAGTGGGTGTTGGGTCTGATGGAGCATAGGAAGCTGTTAGGACTGCATATAGTGAGAAATTGAAACATTTAAGGGGAACACTTAGGACGCAGATGGAGGACCTGTTGGCGGAATTTCAAGGTTTCATCTCTGAAAGGTTAATTGCCTGCTACGCTAGTAACACAACACATGATTCTCATAGGAAACAAAGCACCATTGTATAGGAGGCTGTACAGAATCCCACGATTGCTGCAAGAATATCAACCATTATACCTACAATATACTTCTTGTCTGAGGTGTTCACAATATTAACTGCGTGATTTATCGCATCCTCGGTGGATTTCCCTTTCCTGAAACCGTACTGCAGGGAGATCATGCCTAATAACTATCTGTGGTCCCCCAGGTAGCAGTTCCGAAGCGTTTCCTTTGCTTTGGATACAACATTTACCGAACAAATCTACCTGTAAGATTTCGATTCTCTTGGGTCTTTGTTCGCCCCTTTCTTTTAGCATAATGATATCTTAAATGGTAGACTGAGAACGTCGGCAGGTGGGCTAAGCAGGAAAATAGCTGTAATAGAGGCACTAGATGACAACCTTGGGGAAAGGAAAGCAGTGCAGAGGGCTGACAAGGAGAGTAAGCATTACGACAAGCAACAGTGGTTTAGTATGCATGACGGATTATTACGCAGAGAGACGAAATTGGGATCACGAGTGACAGTCCTTTCCAAGTTGAAGCTAGAGGTGTTGTGTGAAATGCATGATAACATTTTATTGGGCCATTAGGGCTGCTGGGGGACGCATTGGAGAGCGATGGAAAGGTGTTGTTGAATGGGAAATAAAGTGTCGATCAGCACGTCAGGAATTGCGTGTATTGCGCACAGCGAGTGGGTGAGTCGAAGGCAGTGTTGCAGGCCGTCAAAGCTGGGACTCAAGATGGCCGAACTGAAGTCGGGACCCACCACACTGTATTTCATCAGGAGGCGAAGCAATTTCACTAGCGTCACGAGGCAGTGCAGAGTGATACAGCGCTATTCAGAAGTATTCCTTTACTCAGCTAGATTACAGAAGCATAATGTCGACTCGCCGCCCATGTGCTGTTCCGTGAGTCCGGCCGTCTCAGCACTCCTGGACTGCCAACACTGCTGCTGCGGTAATCAAGGCCGCCTCACAAGGGAAGTCAGCTGCGCTCGCCCCCCCCCCCCCCCCTGCCTCCCGCCGAGGCGTAGCAACTGGCGCCTTTCTGCTGCTGGCGATTCCAGAGACTAGTCCTCACTGCCCTCTGCACCGTTCGGTCTGCTCTGTCCAAGCATGGGACGAAGGTAGTTGTACTGGTCTCCCGTGGCCCTCAGCTGCTGCTGCTCCCAGGACAGGTCCAGACTAATCCGCGCCCTCCTGGACGCCGTGCCGCAACTTGCCGCTAGTGGTGCTTGCCGGATGGCAACACCTGCCACCGTCCCTAAAGCTGCTTCAGCACTGCTGCGCCTGTACATCTCACCCGGACCCCAGTACGCCAGGTGGGAAGCGAACGTGGCCTGTCCTCGACCGGCTGCATACTGCTGTCACTGTCCACCTCCAGGCAGACCGTGCAGTTTCCCAGTACCCAGCTGCCGTTCCGTCCCGCCCCGGTGTTGCTTCCCTGGAGGTGAAATACAGTACATACAAACAAAGTGCAGGTTTACACAGAATATTCACAACATCGCTGCCATACTGACCCCTATAAGCATAGACCAGCACAGGTTCAACCCGACTCGACTGACCTGGCACACGCCCTGAAGCTAAAATTGCCTGTCTATACTGCTTTTCCCCTCGCTTCTGACGTAGTGTCAGAGACAAAGTATGGCACGGGTAAATTCCCATACATCAGCCACTTACACATCGCCATTCCCCGCTTTGGTCTACTCCCTCGCCTCATATATCGCAATAACTTAAAGCAACGCTGCAGTTCCCTGCGTCACTGCTGCTCCACTCCAAAGAAATCGTACGTGCAATACGCCACTGCAGTTCAACGCCATGTTTACCCTGTCTGGCCTACTGGCTGCCGACTATTACCACACACTGCCAGCGGCCACAGACTTTATCGCCCAACCGCGCCTTTACTGAATTTTAACAATTGGAATGAAAGTAAATCTAATCTAATCGTTTTTTCTACAAGATGTGTAACCTGTGAACGAAATGTCGCATCCTGTACACAGCCAAATCATATAAACATTTAATTATGTCTTCTGCTACATTGTATAGCCAGAATTAATAAATTTTCACGATTAGATAACCTTCTCGGTATTGCAATTCTAATCGACAGCTGTGTGGATCCTAATGTTACTGAAACCTGATATTGTGCATGCAATGTGTTTTATTCAAATATTTTTCGTTAAAATTACTTTGACTGCATGAAATAGAATAATAAACTTGTTCGATTTCCACTACCAAGCAGTCACCACCACCACCACCACCACCACCACCACCACCACCACCACCACCAGGATGATCGGAAATGAAAAGACAAATATTCAGTATTTGTTAAGTATCAATTGAATGGTGCATAAATATGAAAAATAAAATATGTCTCAGTCACTTTACGACATGTCGCTCCTCTTGTGAACGTAACGAACTGCATCAACAGAGGGCGCAGAACCATGATAGCCTTACACATGCATAAGTAGAGGCAGATATGCACTAACCAGAAATCTAGAACTGATATAAATATCGTTATCTGAGAATTTTTCTTATTAATTTCTATTAAAATTCTAAGCACATTGAAAGCACTTAACGTAATGTATCATACAAACTTTTGGGAAAAATGACATTCCATTTGAGGAGACAAGGTCTTATTTCAATGTTTTCCTTATTTTTGGCACAATAAGTTTGTGACACAATTGTAACTGGCTTTGATTAGATTAGATTGATTCTTCATTCCATAGACTCACAAAAGAGGGGATCCTCCTAGGTGTGGAATATGTCAGATAAACACATTACAAGAGTGTAATTAGAAAAACTTGAGTTTCATTAATTTCAATGATCCTCAGTCAAACAGTATAATTATGTACATGAATTGAAATTGAACTTCTAATATTTACAGGTTTAGTACTTACATCTGCTTTTCCATATATCCATCATTCATACAGCAGGTAGTTAGTTGGTTGTTACAACAAAGTATTGCCAAAAATTGATGTATAATAAATTTTCATTAAAATAGTCTACGGCAATTGTTGAGAAATTCATGGATGGAATACAAGGAGTTAGCCACCAAAAATTCAGTTAAATTATGTTTAAATTGTGCCTCGTCTGAAACTAAATTCTTAATGGTTGCTGGTAACTAATTGAAAATGTGTGTTGCTGAATACTGGACTCCTTTCTGGGCAAGAGTAAGTGATTTTAAATCTTTATTTATATTGTTCTTATACCTTGTATTGTTACTGTGCACTAAGCAGTTAGTTGAAAAAAAAAGATGTATTATTTAATACAAACTTCATTAAGGAATGAATATACTGAGAAGCTGTGGCTAGTACGCCCAATTCTTTGAATAGGTTTCAACATGATGTTCTTGGGTTTAGATATTACTCTTATTATACGCTTTTGTACTCTAAAAACCTTTTCTCAGTTTGTGGAGTTACCACAAAATATGATACCATATGATATGGAGTGAAAATAAAATAAATATGCCATATCTTTATATTTATACCTTCTATGTCTGACATCATTCGCATTGCAAACACAGACTTGTTTAGGCGTTTTAGCAGTTCGTTAGTATGTCGCCCCCAACTGCATTTATTATCAAGTTTTAGTCCCAAGAATTTTACGCCTAACTTCTATTCCCTTACCATATTTTATACACACACTAGAAGGAAATCTCTCGGAATTTCTGAACTGCATATAGTGGGTCTTTTCAAAGTTTAATGACACTGAATTGGCTATGAACTACTTATTAACGTCAGTAAAACTTTGATTAGCTGCCATTTCTAAATTTATATTTGATTTACGATTTATTGCAATGTTTGTATCATCTGCAAATAAAACAAACTTGGTATCTGGTAATTCAACAGATGACAGGTCATTAATATGAGCAAGAAGAGTAGTGGACCTAGTATGGAACCTTGGGGAACACCACATGCAATTTCTTCCTAGTCAGATGATGTCTGATTACCTACTGCTCAAGTGTTATGCAATGACACCCTTTGTTTTCTATTAGTAAGATACGACTGAAACCACTTTTTAGCACTAGCAGTGATGTGATATTTTAATTTACTTAATGCTGTGATTCACATTGTCAAAAGCCTTTTACAGATCACAGAATATGCCAGTTGCCTCTAATTTATTGTCTAATGAATTAAGGACATTTTCACTGTAAGTGTGAACAGCCTTCTCAAGATCAGAATCCTTAAGAAAGCCAAACTGTGACATAGTATGTTATTTTCACTAAGGTGCTTAAGTAGACACTTGAACATAACCTTTTCAAGGATTTTTGAAAAGTGAGATCAGTCAGTAATTTGACATCATTTCTTTGTGCCCTTTCTTGTGGAAAGCATATTTAAACCAGTCTGGGAATGTTCATGTCGTGATTGATTACACAAATAACTAAAGATATGACTAAGCTCACATGAACATTCTTTTATTAACGTTGTTGATACAGTATCATAACCACTAGAATGCTTTGATTTCAAGGACTTTATGATGGATTCTGTTTCTTTGGGTGAAGTAAGTCCATTTTACTGAGATTGCTTGTGTGCACTGGCCCCAGATGTTCCATTACATTATGTACTGAACCTGACAACCCCATGCTATCAGTAACAGAGATAAAATACTTGTTTAAATGGTTTGCAGCACAACACGTGTTTGTTACCAGGGTGTCATTTATTTTTAGAGCTGTTTGTTCCTCCCCATTTCTGGTCCTAACTGTCTCCGAATTACCTATATCCCATATTGTTTTTATTTTATTGCAGGATGTATTGATCTTCTCATAATGCAGGTGTTTTCATTTCTGGATAACCTCCTTCAATATTTTGCAGTAATCTTTGTAATGAGGTATAATGCTAGTATCAAAGGTGTCCCTACATATCAGATAGAGTTTCCTTGTCGTCTCACATGATATCTTCATCCCTTGTGTGAGCCATGTTTTCTTATTAGACTTCTGCTTAATTTGAGTTACCTTCCGGACAAAACAATTTTCAAATATGATGCTAACTTTATTGATGAATGTTTTGTACTTTCCATTTGTTTCTTGGATGCTGTAACCATCCATATAATTAATTTCTTTGAGATATCTCCTAAATTTCTCAGTTTTGACTGTTTTATTGGTCTTCTGTACTGAGTTCTGATAGATTGTTTTACCCTGATAATTTTCAAACTTTAATGTTAGGTGTTGCATGTCATGGTCAGATAGCCCATTTACTACTGATTTTGCAATATGGCTTAGTTGCCTAGAATTGTCTATATAGATAGTATCAATTGCAGTCTTAGAACATTTGTATACCCTACCTAGGAAATGTACAGTAGAAATGAAATTGAATGACAATGTAACTGATTTCAGTAACTATTCACTGACAGTGTTTTTCAGAACGTCTATATGAAAATCACTAGCAACCGCTAGGTCTTTGCTTTTAATTGTAGATGAGATAATAGAGCTTCAAGACCGTTTATGAACAGGTTGAAATTTCCTGAAGGTGCTCTGTATATGGCTACTATTATGAAGGACCTATTGTGAAATTCTATATCTGTTGCACATGCTTCTAAGTGCTGCTCTAAGCATAATTTATGAGTGTCAATATTCTTAAATTTAAAACTGTTTTTAACAAATATGGCAACTTCTCCTTTCTCCATATTTTGTCTACAGAAGTAAGAGGCTAACTTAAATTCTGTAAGGTTTAACATATCTATACCAGTGGTCACATGATGTTCTGAGAGGCAGATTATATCAACTGTGTTCGATGACTAATTCATCAATGCACATTAGTAGTTTACTTACTTTACTTGTAAGCCCTCAAATATTTTGATGCACTAAAGATAGTTGGCATTTCACATTCACCGAGATGAAATCGGGTGGAAATATTATTTCTGCTGATTGCTGTAAATGTTTGACCAACAGCTGTGTTCGCTGATCCAATTTGTCAGGATTATGCTGTTTGATTTCTTTCTCAAACTGAAGGTTTGTTTCAATCTTTACTTCTCTCAGAACTTGACTTCATTCTGTCCTACCAATCCTAAAGAAGGTGCTGCTCCAACACCTATGACCACAGGTATATTACCACTAATGGCACTGCCTCCACCCCTTACATTTCCTGCTATTAGCCCAGCCAGTTTACCCTTCCCTTTACTGTTGAGGTGTAGGCCGTGTCTAGTATAATCCCAGCTACTGAGAGAATCAACAGGAACCAAACTAGTATGTGACCCCGTGTCCGACTCAAGTAGCCGTTCCAACTTAACTCCCAACAGAAGAGTTTAAAAGAGGTCAGTCATAGCGTCTCAGAACAGACACAAAATCAACACTGGTATGTCTCGTTGCTGATGCAATCTTTGCCAGGTCACACTCTTCGACTTGCAATGTTGATCTTCAGATGCTAAAAGAGACAAAAGAGGAGGTTGTATTAGATGCGAAACTAGCACAAATATTTCATCTAAGTACAATGCTATTGATATACATATGGTTCATAGCTGTGGGAGTCATTTGGTGAATAAATGTTCATGCGTTGCCGACTGAACTTAATATCAGAAATCACGGAATCAGATACACATAAATAAGTGTACTTGTCCTTACCTATTCTTCGCGCAAGATGTGCGCGTCCTCTGTAAGAAAATCTTTAGCCGTGAAAACCATGAAATGTAACAAATATTGCAATAATACTTCAATGAGCTATTCATAAAATATGAGAGGATAATATAGGTCGTTAAAGCAGTGAAACCAATTTAAAATAGAGTGAAGTCTTCATAATAAATGAGCATAGTAGCAACCCTTACGGTACGCATACTGATGTGACAAAAGTAACCGGATGTCGAAATGCACAAATGCAGATGGCTGTTGTATCGGTACACGAGGTATAAAAGGGCAGTGCATTGTCAAGAGCTGTGATCTGTCTTCAGATGATTCATGTGAAAAGGTTTCCGACGTGATTATGACCACAAGAATGGAATTAACGGAATATGAACGCGGAATGGTAGTTGGAGCTGGACGCATTGGACATTCCGTTTCGGAAACTTTATGGAACTCAATGCTCCGCTGTCCGTAGTGGCAAGAGTGTGCCGAGAATTCCACATTTCAGACACTGCCTCTTTCCACGGACTACGCAGTGGCCTACAGCCTTCACTTAACGACAGAGTGCAGCTGCGTTTGCGTAGAGTTGTCAGTACTAAGAGACAAGCAACAGCCGCGTGGGATTAGCCGAGCGGTCTGGGGCGCTGCTGTCGTGGCCAGTGCGGCTGGTCGCGGTGGAGGTTCGAGTCCTCCCTCGGGCATGGGTGTGTGTGTTTGTCCTAAGGATGATTTAGATTAAGTAGTGTGTAAGCTTAGGGACTGATGACCTTAGCAGTTAAGTCCCATAAGATTTCACACACATCTGAACGTTTTTTGACAAGCAACACGGCGGGAAAAAACAGCAGGAATGAACGTGGGACGTATCGAACGTATTCATTAGGCCAGTGTGGTGAAATCTGGCGTTACTTGTCTATGGAATCAGACGACAGACGCGAGTGCCTTTGCTAAAAGCACAAAGTTGCCTGCAGCGCCTCTCCTGGGCTCGTAACCATATCTGTTGGGCCTTAGACGAAAACCGTGGACTGGTCAGATGAGTCCCGATTTTCGTTAATACGAGCTGACGGTTGGGTCGAAGTGTAGCGCTGACATCACTAAGACATGGAACCAGATTCTCACCAAGACACTGTGCACGATGTTGGTGGCTGTGTGGGTTGTATTTACATGGAATCGACCGGGTGCTCTTGATGTTCGTCTAGTTTGAGATCCTTTGCAGC
The DNA here is from genome assembly GCF_021461395.2 of Schistocerca americana. Taxonomy (NCBI): domain Eukaryota; kingdom Metazoa; phylum Arthropoda; class Insecta; order Orthoptera; family Acrididae; genus Schistocerca; species Schistocerca americana. Next base: position 376,624,319 of record NC_060130.1, on the reverse strand, counting down.
CATTGGTTGAAGTCTTGATCCCAAACAACGACGGAATTTTTATGGATGACAATGCCCATGTCGTCCGGCCACAATTGTTCGTGATTGTTTGAAGAACATTCTAGACGGTTCGAGCAAGTGTTTTTGCCATTCAGATCACCCATCACGAATCCCATCGAAGATTTATGGGACGTAATTGAGAGGCCAGCTCTTATAAAAAATTCTACATTTGCAACACTTTCGCAACTATGGACGGCTATAGAGACAACATGGCTTATTATATCTGCAGGGGACTTCCAACGACTTATTGAGTCCACGCCACGTCGAGTTTCTGATTCAAAAGGCTCTGAGCACTACGGGACTCAACTGCTGTGGTCATAAGTCCCCTAGAACTTAGAACTACTTAAACCTAACTAACCTAAGGACATCACACACATCCATGCCCGAGGTAGGATTCGAACCTGCGACCGTAGCGGTCGTGCGGTTCCAGACTGTAGCGCCTTTAACCGCTCGGCCACACCGGCCGTCTCTAAGGGTGGTACCATATAATAAATGTTGTATTTATTGGAATGGCTCTCCAGCCGATTAACCCTCTTTCCACGCTCAACTTTCGTTAGCGTTTCATATGTGTGTAATAATCACGAGTTTCTACATGTAAGAGACCTTCTTGTAGTAGAGCATTTGAGAGGTCTGTTGAATCTCGAAATTGTTAATTTAGTGTGCTCTAGCTCACCCGGTGAGCGGCTATACTATTTAAGGAAGTGTAACAGACGTGAACCTACACAACACGCCCACAAAATCACACTGAGGTTGTTCATGTTGCAGAAAAGAACTTCACGTATTTTTCATTTGTTTATAATCTGAAACGTTCTTCAGTTAGTGTGTGCAAGCCTATACTACATGCTGCGCATCAGATCTGCGTGGCCATATTTCTCCTCTGATAGCGTGTAGTCAGTTTATATCTGGTACGTGAGCACAAGGGAGAACGCTTATCGCGTGGCTTTGTAGCGGTTCATTGATTTCCGCGCGTGGCCTGCGGCGCTGCTGACCGTTTAAGGTTTCTGCCTCTGCCAGCGCCTCTCCTGCTGTGGCCACGTGCTTCCATCCTCTCCTCTCCCGACATACCTCTATGGCCCAGTTTACGTGAGGCCTTACAATGTAATTGGTATATTTTACAGTATGGATTATCTGCTTTCTTTCCAAACTGGCGTATTAATACAATCTACAGATGTCATTCATAAACATAGCCTCAACATATGTCGGGTGTTTCATGACTTATCTAGCATTGTGTGTAAGTTTCTGTAGTTTTTGGTGTATCTGTAGCTATAGCTTTCATTACAGCAACAATTTTTGTAAACCATATCAAAAAATAGATAAAACTTGAAAACCCAGATCCTAAGAGAAACTATAATGTATATTAGATATGCAAGATTTATGTATTAGTTTGACATAGAACAGGTAACGTTAATATGTTGTGTGATTACCTGGAGCAGCAACACAACATTCGTGCAATTATGTGTCTTTGGACATGATAGGAACTGAATAATTAGATGCGTACATGAACATCAGGAAAGATGTCTCTCTCTAAATCTAAGAAATCATTATTCGATCTCGAAACATAGGAACGCCTTTGTGTGCACCTGACGACGTAACACTCCACACATATACTGTCTCTTCCCCAAAGGCAGCTCTTGTACGGATATTTAATAAATGCCAACGGGTTCTATCTATGTAAAAAAGTCACTTTTTTGACGACAGTACCGTTTCGATCACTGTACTTTCTTCACTGTTTCTCTATTCATTGACTGGTCTTAGAGAAGGGTTCTGAAACCTAGATGAGTAATCAGAATCTAATGCAGTGGCAGCAGTGGTGGTTAAGTTCCTATGGGACCGAACCGCTGAGGTCATTGGTCCCTTGTTTACACACTACTTAATCTAACTTTAACTTACCCTAATGACAACACACACACACACACACACACACACACACACACACACACACACACACACACCTATGCCCGAGGGAGGACTCTGCGGCTAACCCGCCCGGCAAATCTAATGAAGTACTGTATCTGCTTAGTGAACAAAGAAATTTGTAGCGAAACTTCACTAAATCAGAGGAGCAGTTGATAACACATTCTGGAATCGTCATGTTCGAAAGCGGCAGTTTCGTAACGTAAGGAAGACTGAGGTAAAATTTATAGAGGGACGCTAAGAATTGAATACAGTAAGTTCAAATAAATACGGGTTGCAGTATTTATGCAGAGATCAAGAGACTTGCGTAGGATAGAGTAACGTGAAGAGCTGCATGAAACCAGTCTTTGAAGTGAAGACCACATTAAAATAACTGAATGACTCCCCCTACGAACGATACTGGAAGGATTAAAAAAATATACTGGTATAAACTCTTCAATGAACTTTCATTTCACACCCAGAAGATTCTTTAATATAGGAATATATGTTACAGACATGCCCGAAAGGACAGACACCGCACATAACGTATGCACCTAGCGGCAAATCTTCAGTGCGGATGCACACTACTTCCAAACTCTTGCGGGAATCAGGTGAAACAGAGCAGTGAGAATAACGGACAGCGGAAGACATGTGTAGCGTCTGAGCAGCTTGCGTAAAGCGGGAAATCTGGATTCGAGTCCCGGTCCGGCACAAATTTTCACTCGTCGCCATTGGATTTCAGTGCCCAATTAGGGCTGAGCTCTGAATTTCTTTTGCATCACGTTTCAGAAGTGTTATTAGCCTTCCAGAAAATAAATATGAGATACCATTATAAATTTTAAATATTCGGCGTGTTTCCTGTGCTTCATGGTTGATGGAGAACTATGTTGGTTGTCACACCCGAGGCACATGAAAGCGGCTGCAGCTTCATGCCGCTTTCACGATGGCAACAAGTAGAGCCGGGGTTTTCTTCTTGGTCTGAATATGCAGCTTTATTTCTACGGCGCCAAAACCAACCTGTAGTAGTCCTACCTGGACTGCCTTGCCACAGATCACAGGCAACCCCTGGATGAGTGCCTTGGTTAACTTCAACCTCTGTTTTGGCGGTGTCTTCTTCTCGGGCGCTGCAAGTCAACCATAAGCGCTGTCTGTAGCTCCATTGTGTCAACTAAGCCAGCCAACACGCTCAAAGCGAAACTCAAACTCGCAGCTGTCGACAACTTTTCTGGCAGGTCTTTTCAGCCCGTACCTCAGCGCTGGATGTGCAGAGAAAAGCCAAGCGCATGATCGCCTTCTCTCTTCGTCGTTGATCTGTTAGCTCACTTAGAACTACCGGCTGCCCCTTCACTGAGTGCTTCCCTCGTCCGCCTCGACAGCACTTACTCGGGTGCAAACGACGAAGAACATTCTCATTTTAAGACAATTTTGCGATTTAGTGATCGCCACAGCATGAGCATGCCTTCAAAGCTCTTCGTCAGCCTCAGCAGTGGAGCACACAACTGCTGCGATGCTCTCGCTATGGCTGCTCAGACTGAATACCACGATAATGGAATGGATCCAATACGTATACCTACTGCCTTCCTTCTCCATGGTCAGTTCTAGGCACACCATCTCCGGTCCATTCCCACTATAGATGTCCTGAGACTTTTCGTCTTCGCTCTGGTGCTCCAGAACGTGAACTAGAGTTCCGGTTTCGTCCCAGTGCGTCTGACAGCGACCTGGCGTTCTGTTCTCGGTATGATATATCTGGTGCTCTGTCTTGGGTTCGTTCCCCTGTACACATTTTCAGTTCTTTCTGTTGAATTTTTCTGTTGAAAGCGTCGAGGTTTTATCTACTACAGTGCTGTGTCCCATTCTGTGCCGAGCTGGTACCCAGTGTCAATTCATGAGGTTATTTTTGGACAGTTTTATCTCCGTTGACTGATATAACACTGATCCAGTATCTGAGTGTGTGCCATAACCCTCGTCTTTCCATAGGTCTTAGTAACATTAAATTTCAGGCAGTGCTCAGCAGTGACTCCTTTAGTTGCCTGTCGCAGCTCTGTGTTCCTGTGCTGTTCTTGCCATCTGATATTCTCTGCCCTAATCTTTTTGCCAATGTGCAACGCGCCACATTGGGAAAGCATATTATAAATTCCTGGTTTTCATTACCCAGTAGCCCTTTTATTTTGGTAGGTGGACAGAGCGCACCAATGATACGGTTCTTGAGATTCCTACTGGACTTGACAAAGATCCTGCATAGAGCAGGTTCGCCTCAGTATCTGCTTCGGACTGGTGTTCCTTGCTATCGTGTAGCATAATGTCTAGATTAAAGACACTTGTCTGTTTCTCCATGTGTTCATTTTTGCGGGAGATTGAGTGTAGACGCTGTATTTCCGAGATGAAACATTCTTGGTCTGACAAGGTATGTGCCCTGTGGACCAATGTCTTTTGAATTCCTGCCTTCAGTGCCGAGGGATGAAAGATGCTAGCTTGCACATATGAATCAATGTGTGTTGGATTGCGGTACACATTGAGGCAAAGGGACCAATCTGCTGTCCTTTTGACAAGTACATACATAAACGGCGTCTGACCATGTTCCAAAACCTCACGAGCCTCTCTCTACTGTGAGGTCTGAGCGCAAACGCATCCTTCACGTACATGAAGAGGCATCTGGGTTTGTATCTAACCGTCTCTAATGGTTTCTCCGTGAACATACTGAGCAACACTGGACACAGGGTGACTACTCTTAGCCACTGCCTCTGCCTAATCGCAATATTGACCCCCAAGGAGGTAATACATCGACAGTATATGACTGAACATTTCCACCAAACCATGTCCAAATTTCTCGGAAATTAGTTCCAGTGAGTATTTGACTGGTATCTAGAAAAACAGGGAGGCTACATCAAAACTGACCATTACTTCAGATTGAGTGACAGTTATTTGAGACGTTGCAAAAAGACTTCTGAGTAGCGGATGTGTTTGAAACGTTTCCCTACATTTTCTTGAAATACGTCCTAAAAACATCGGTCATGAGGCACATACCTTATCAGAATAAGACGATTTTAAATCAAATAGCATCCACGCTGTCTCCTGCAAGAATGGATACAGGACCAGACAGATTCAGAAGGTCATTCAACAAGCCACTATGTCACGTTATACAGAAGGAGAGCAAGCAAGCAAGCTGAAGTAGAGTGACTTACCTGCCCTACGCAGGATTTATTTCTGCCAAGATCAGTGGGATTCTCAAGAAGAATAACATGCGTGCACCATCTACCAAAGTAAGAGGACTACCGGGAAATGTGAAAGTTAACCTTAGTTATGAAATCCAGGAATTTATTATTTTCCTTCCTGTACAGCAAGGAAACCAGGGCAGTGAACAGATGACAACATGAGAGGCACACCCAGCTGAGACAAGCAACTAAAGTAAGCCATTGCCGAGAACTGTGTGGAACTCAGTCATACCACGATCTGTGGAATAGCAATGCATCCAGATACTGAGACAGTGTTAGAAGGAAGTCAACAGGGATAAAGCTGGCGGAAAATAACCTAGTGAATCATGGTGCTGGGTACCTACTCAGCAAAGCCTGGGATCCTGCAGTGGAGATGCTGCAAACGCAACGGTTGCGGCAGCAGAACTTAAAGAACTGAGAAATGGGAATGTGGAAATGGGGAACAAAAAATGGCTGTGAGCACTATGGGACTTAACTTCTGTGGTCATCAGTCCCCTAGAACTTAGAACTACTTAAACTTAACTAACCTAAGGACATCACACACATCCATGCCCGAGGCAGGATTCGAACCTGCGACCGTAGCAGTCGCACGGTTCTGGACTGAGCGCCTTAACCGCGAGACCACCGCGGCCAGCGAAATGGGGAACAAATCCTACACAGATCACCAAGTGCCTTGTACCGCAAACAATACCCCAAATAGCTGTGTGGCATACCGGAGCAGAAACGGAACGCCATCTTGCGAACAGGAGCAGCGGACCGAAGACGGAATTTCTCAGGATATGTCCGGTGTCAACGAAGCACAGACGGAGTGCCTATAATCGATCATGGAGAGGGAATGTATTAGATATACAGGTTGAAGCAAAATTCGTGCACTCAGGCTTCGCAGCGCGACTCCTCACATGCCAGCGAAAAAAATGGGTCGCAAAATTTCGTCTGGCGAGTAAATCCGGCAGAAAAAGGACATTAAAACGTGGCAATCTGGCAACACTAATCACATGTATGGTAACTACCTCTGTCAGCAGGCATTAGTAGAACTTTACAGTTGGTGTAGTGGATAGACTTGTGATTTAGCATGCAGGAGGTCGATTGTTCGATCCTGGGTTAGGGCCCATCTTTTTTGTTGATTTCATTCTGACATTTCATACTCTAATATACACCGTTTCTTAGGTCACATGTACTCTAAATTTAGAACACTTGGTAACGCTGAAGATAAATACGTCGTTAGACAAATAAAAAATAGACACTGGAAACAAATGGCCTGTCGTAGGACAGAATAACTACAAAACAATTTCACTCTCGAGATGCTAAATACGATAGCGCAGTACAATAACAACCTCTACTTGTCATTTATACCACGTGTAATATGAGCGCTCATATGTCGCACATTAGCAACCAGTGACAATAATAATGTCCATATTGATGACCGCATGACCTTCACAACAGAATACGTTGTCCTAAGAACAACAGATGCTCAAAGCGACCTCCCTGCACGTCCAAACATTGCGCTACCCGCTGGATCATAAAGCTCTGGACCCTTCGCAGCAAAGCTGCGTCCACAGTAACATGAGCAGCACGAACACGCGCTACCAATTCTTCCGCATTCATCGGCGGAGTAGCGTGCACGTGCTCCTCCAGGTGTCCCCAGAGAAGTCTAGGGGAATTAGGTCAGATGAACGAGGTGGCGATACAACTGGACCTCCACATCCCAGCCATATCCCTAGAAATGATCTGTCCAGATACTGTCTCACATTAATTCCAAGAGTGTGGAGATGCACCATCATGTTGGAACCATATCCTCTGCCGAACATATATTAGGCAGATAGTTTGAGAGGAATGCATGATACCTTCGTGCAGTCAACCAATCAGGCAACATGTAGGGACCCAAACACTTGTCACCCAATATTCAGGCCCAAGCGTTGATAACAAAGCGAACTTTATACCCACGACCACAGGTGACGTGCAGGTTAACCTCATACCAATGGTGGGCATTGTGCATATTTAAGACACCCTCACGAGTGAATGCTGCTTCATCCGACTACTTTACGGTGTTCACGAAGTCATTGTTGGCTTTCTGTTGGAACCATTCAGAGAATTGTATCCGCTGATGGCGATCTGCAGGATGCAGATGTTGCGTGAAAGCATAATAAGGGTGCAGCCCATGCTCGTGCAGCATAACGACTGTGCGCTGCGAGACACGCAGCTGACTTGCTACGCTACGTCTACTTCGCCGAGGTTCTTTGTATATGACGTCCAGAATAGCTTCCTCAGTAGATGGAGTACGGCGAGTCCGTCAACGACCTCTGTCACGGGGTTGTAGAAGGAGAGAACCTGACTCCTGAAGGCGCAGCTGCAGATGGCGAAACAATTTTATCTCGATGACATCAACGAGGATATCTAGCAGCAAATTCACAAGCGGTAACACCAGCCCAATTATCAGATGCACCAAGAACCACAAGCATACCAACATACTCATCGTTTGTGTATGCCATAGGTCTTCCACGCTGGTTTAGAGGTTTACAATAAGAAAATTCGATACGTGTACGCATGTACTTCGGAGTGTCATGGGCAAGTTACTCCCCCCGCAACTAGTCCCTGTCTGGTTGACAGCGCATTCAGCATAAACACAACACGAGTCCTGCTCACTGTTCCAACTAATGTGCATTAGTCCTCTGAAAGATTTTGCCCTGCGTGATTCATCCTGATACCACTAATTGCGAAATGTTCGGTTTCGAATTACACTGTTTCCGTAACGTTAATAGACGTAATGTTTCCACAATCACATCGACATAATAATAATAATAATAATAATAATAATAATAATAATAATGACCTACTCATTAGAAGTAGTGAAATGGAGTAACACAGACCTAGAAGCACTCAATACACTTACACGATCACAATGCCACAAATATAGAATACATCACATACATTCAGCAACAGAAAGACTCACATTAAGCAGAAAGGAAGGAGGAAGGGGATTTATCGACATAAAAAACCTACATTATGGACAGGTAGACAATTTAAGAAAATTTTTTGTAGAACGAGCAGAAACTAGCAAAATACACAAAGCAATCACTCATATAAATACATCGGCTACACCATTGCAATTTCATAACCACTTCTACAACCCTTTAGATCACATAACATCACCAGACACGAAGAAAGTAAATTGGAAACAGGAAACACTACATGGCAAGCACCCGTATCATCTAACACAGCCACACATCGATCAAGACGCATACAACACATGGCTAAGAAAAGGCAATATATACAGTGAGACGGAAGGATTCATGATTGCAATACAGGATCAAACAATGAACACCAGATATTACAGCAAGCATATTATTAAAGATCCCAATGCCACAACAGATAAATGCAGACTTGGAAAACAACAAAAAGAAACAGTAGATCACATCACAAGCGGATGTACAATACTAGCAAAAACAGAATACACCAGAAGACATGACAATGTAGCAAAAATAATACATCAACAACATGCCATAAAACATAAACTAATAAAACACGTTCCCACATACAAGTATGCACCACAAAATGTACTGGAGAATGATGAATACAAATTATACTGGAACAGAACCATTATAACAGATAAAACACCACCACATAAACCTGATATCATACTCACCAATAAAAAGAAGAAATTAACACAACTAATCGAAATACCCATACCCAACACAACAAATATACAGAAGATAACAGGAGAAAAAATTGAAAAATACATCCAACTGGCAGAGGAAGTCAAGGACATGTGGCATCAGGATAAAGTTGACATTATACCAATTATACTATCAACTACAGGAGTCATACCACACAATATCCACCACTACATCAACGCAATACAGCTACATCCAAACGTATATACACAACCACAGAAATCTGTAATTATTGGTACATGTTCAATTAGCCGAAAGTTCCTAAATGCAATGTAACATATACCGTACAGTTAAAAGGAAGTTACGCTTGATCAAGGTCCTCGCCACTTTCCAGTTTTAACCAGACATAACGCCTGAGAAAGGAAAGAAATAATAATAGTAATATAATAATGCATTGAGATATGTACTAAACAGCATGGGGTTACCAGACAATGTTGAAAGGCATTAGTTTGACCGTGTTGATAACACATACAAATAATAACCAAGTATGGACATTATTCGCAAAGCACGTCGCTAGTCCTACTGGTAACGTAAGGGCCTAAGGATATGTAATGGGCCTGAATGAGAACAAGGAGTTGGTATTTGTCTATGGGACCACTGGAGAAGGGTACATAAGTGTCGCATCAAGTAGATGAAATGGTGCGAATAAGTTCCCGCCCACGACGTGGAAAGAACTTCTTTCAAAGCCGACCAATCATCGTTTCTACGATTGTAGTATGTAAGTGGAAACGTTTTCTAGATGACCTGCCTCAACCGCTGTTGACGATTAAGATGCCAGATAACGATCCACCAAGACTACATTTACCAGATAAAAACATTTGCCTCAACCCAGGATCGAACCCCCAACCTCCTGCATGCTAACCAAAAACTATCCACTGCACCAACTGTGCAGCACTATAGGAATATGCTCACGAAGGTAGTCACCATACATGTGGTTACAACGTTGCTAGATTTTCTTATCGCTGGCATGTGGAGTCCCGCTGTGAAGCCCAAGTGCACAAATTTTCGTTTAACCCTGTATATACGGGACCCATTTCAGTCGACTACCAGTCTCAGGTAGATCCTGATGAAGGTAACTAGTAACGTTGTCGAAATATTGTTCTTTTACTATACTGACATCATGCAGAACATCCGACACCTCAAAATGACAAATTAGTTTCTAAATGTATATCTCACAAGATTAGTTTTAGGAAATATTTAGTCATTTTGTCATTTTATTCTGCTATTATTTTGACACTCATTTTAGCCACATTCATCTCCTCAGACTTTAGTATGGGGGCGATAATGACTTCGTTGTTGTGTGCCCAAATTATCCCTTAATCATCTAGAATTTACTCATTGCGAAAGCAAATTTTTGGCAGGCAATTTGTTCTGGTGAGATTTTTCAGACGTCTTTTTTAATGTACTATTTTTCTAGTGGTTTCAGAAGATTTACATTTTATTCAACTCTTATTCTTTTGCTTTTTGTAATGTACTGGATCAGAAAATTCCCGTTACCTTCCAAGAATACATTGACCAAAGCATTCTCAGACGATGATATCAGACTTCACCTTTTCTTAAGGAGCAGGGTTACTGGTTTCTGCCCACTTCTCTGGTAGCTGTTTCGTTTCTGGAGTGAAGTGTGGCACCTGTATCCTATCCACAGCAACAGACTGACGCACAAGGTCAGTTCGATTTTGGGATATTGTTTTTCGAAATTACTAGTGCTTAACACACAACAGACGTAACCTTTTCGAATGGTAAGTTTTTCCTAAAAATGAGACTGTTTCCTTTGACATGCTAATGGAATCAGCTCTGTTGTATGTTTGCGTTTACCAACAGTCCAGTGGTATATTCTGCACTTTGTGGTTTAATCTATGACTAGTTTTGGGATGTTCCTCACTTCAGAAGTGTGGCCATGCTGAGTTCGACATGCATAACGCAATTTCAGCAACTCACGGAAAATTTTCGTTTGCGATACACCTTTCAGTGTTGTTTGACAGTACAGTATTCCATATTATATATTTCAGTTGAACCCACAAGAAGAATGCTTTTAGAAAACGGCATGAAACCATTACAACAGTATACATATATTACTTTGCAGTATGTGCCAACACAGATGCTGCACCTTAATATAAACGACATTTGAGTGCCACGTCGAGTGGTGGAGAAGTACCTGTAATTTTGAAGCTATAGATATGAGCAGTATCTGAGAGTACCAGGTGCAGAAGTATGAAACATTACATTCCTTGCAATAATTACACGTCTGTTGTTTGAAAGTGATAAACAATATTTTAATCAAAATAATCTCCATTCCTATTTATACATTTCGCCCACCTCTGGCAGGTGAGTTATTTTGAAGCGAAGCAGTCAGCGAGCCATTTTCGCACATTTTCATACGAATTGAAGCGTTGTTCAGCGAGAGCGTGTCCCAGTGATGCAAATAGATGGTAAACGGACGGAGCCAAGTTTGGAGAACAAGCTGCATGCCCCAATATTTCCCAACCGGAAGCCTCGATCGTTTCCCTGACCCGTTTTGCTGTGTGTGATAGGGCGTTGCCTTTTTCCACATTCCGGTCGTTTTTCACGTACTGCTAGATTTAAATCAATCATTTGGTGTTGTATCGATCAGTATTAACGGTTTCACCAGGTTTTCGTAGCTCATGATAGATGACACCCTTCTGATCCCATCAAACACAGAGCATTGTCTTCTTTCCAAAGCGATTTGGCCTTGCAGTGGATGTCTATGGTTTGCCTGGATTCACCCATGATTTACGACGCTTAGGATTCTCAAAATACACGCATTTTTCAACACCAGTCACTATTCCATGGAGAAACGTCTTTTCTTTTGTATCTGGCAAGCAGCATTTTGCAAGTGGTCTTTCGATTTGCTTACTGTCTTCCAAATGGTTCAAATGGCTCTGAGCACTATGGGACTTAACAGCTGTGGTCATCAGTCCCCTAGAACTTAGAACTACTTAAACCTAACTAACCTAAGGACATCACACACATCCATGCCCGAGGCAGGATCCGAGCCTGCGACCGTAGCAGTCGCGCGATTCCGGATTGCGCGCCTAGAACCACGAGACCACCGCGGCCGGCTACTGTCTATCATTCAGTTCATGCGGAACTCATTACCCCACTTTCTGCAACTTTTCCATAGCTTTCAACCGAAGAGAAACGGCTTTCTGCGTCACATTGAATTGTTCCAGTTCAGTTTGCGTATCATCTTCATCCAACAAGGCCTGCAATTCGTCGTCTTCGATTTTTTCGGTGGTTTCCTGCGTTCGTCGTTTCTTACGTCAAAGTCACAACTTTTGAATTTTTTCAACCACTCGAAAAACACTGTTTTCCCAAGATCATGTCCTCCGAAAGCTTCGACAAGCACTCGATGCGACTCTGCAGCAGTTTTCTTCAAATGACAACAAACAACCAATACTGTCCCCATATCATAGTTCGTAGGCACAAAATTCGACACGTTTATGGGTTTGAAACTGATACCGATGTATCGAACTTGGGTTACTGTATGTTGACATTTGTCGTCAGCCGTTACAGGAAGCAGATGTCGTTGCAGATGCTGTCGCACGGGCCCTACACTGACGGCTCTCACCGACTATAGGGAAATTCCGGTTCCATACTTCTACACCTGGTATACGGAAGCATTTACCTACGTACGTCAGTTGCCACTGCCTAACGAAGCAACAGAGTTGCAGATCCTCTTTTGGAAATTTCGAGTTGATTCTAGACAAATCAGAAATAAAGTTCCGTTAAATGTATTACAGGAGGGGACAAATTTATGGTGCTTAAAATGTAAATTGTTTGACAGAAGTAGGCAAAATCAAATATACATACCACTCCAAGTTTTCTACCAGACTTTCTCAGGAGTCAACAATATGACAGATTAAACTGATGTATCTGACGAAGTGCTCAGAAAGTTCACTATTTGACTAGGCATAATGAAATGAAAATGACCGTATGGCATTGATGGCCGGGAGTCCCCATCTGGGGAAGTTCGACCGTCGGGATAAATAGGCTCAGTGAATAATGACTAGTCAGATTAAACAAACGATAACACGCACAGAGTAATTATGATGCTATACAGATGACTTCGCATGACAGGCTTAGCAGTAAGCCACATAATATGAAAAAATGGCTCTGAGCATTATGGGACTTAACGTCTGAGGTCATCAGTCCCCTACATCTTAGAACTACTTAAACCTAACTAACCTAAGGACATCACATACATCCATGCCCGAGGCAGGATTCGAACCTGCGACCGTAGCGGTCGCGCGGTTCCAGACTGAAGCGCCTAGAACCGCATGGCCACACCGGCCGGCCACATAATATCACCTTCAGTGGTCCCAGTAAGGTGTAAATTCAGCATCTGAAACGTTTCTTTTCAAATTCATCTCCAATTTTAAAACCCTTTTCACAATAAATCTCTTAGAATGTTGTACTGTTTTCTGCGTTGTATTAAATAATGGCCTGTGCTGAAAAATCTTACCCGAAATATTAACTACGGAAACACTGATGTCAGCTTCAATGTCTGTGAGCCTCTAATTCCAGGAAATTAAACACACAATTCTTCCAAATAAGGTGATGATACGTACACATTCGTGTATGTGTTACATACAGTTTGTGTGATGGTTTTAATACACAGGGAGTAGTATTATTTAAGGGGGAAAAAACTCAAAATTTTTCAAATTTTAGGATTTTTTCTAATAAAAATTGCAATTTCTTGAATAAAATGGTATATATATCACTTATAAACTCACATGGGAAGTACATTTTATTTTGTAAAATACAATCTACACCGGTTGAAAATGTTAAAATTTTTTTCATGCATTACTTCAAGATCTAAAAACCGGTAATTTTTTACATATAAGGTTGTGCTATAAGTGTTAAATTACGTGTCTGAATTGGTAGCACTGTCAAAAACAGTATCATATCGTTTCATAGTATAAACATGCGTCTTATGTCGTAGTGCTAAAGGTTTTCAGAGGAAAAGTGGAAGATTGATAAATCCCTGAAGAAAAGTATGACGCCAAAACGAAGTGTTTTTAAGTTACAGACAATGAAATACAGGCCAACTCGACATTATCTAGAGAAAAACCCATTACTGCTTCGAAGATAAACGTAATACGTTGTGATACACAGTTTTCTGAGAACGAAAGTAATGTAAATGGTATGTTGGGTTATATTCTGAGAGATTTACACTTCCTAACAAGGTTTATAGGTGAATTTGTATATTTTAAAATATGTGGACGGCCAATCAGTTTACATAAAGACAGTGGGGTATTAAATGGGCTAGTCAGGAAACTTATTAATTGTGCCAGTTGTTAATACACTCATTCATTTTGGAATTCTGATAAGTGTAAAGATAATTATTTTGAAGTAAATATTGGTTGGTTTTATGGATTGAGGGCTATTGGCAAAGGACACACTGCAGCAGAAACTGTGTGCCGTGATGAATATGCCACGCCCCCCTTGTAAAATCGACAAGTACACAGGATTTATTGGAGCTGCTGTGTAATCTGTTGAATGTGAGTCAATGAAGGGTGCTGCAAACAAAGCTGTTGAAATAAATGATGGTATGACTCACATAGAAGTAGCGTTTGATGGCACTTGGCAGAAGCGCGACTACAGTTCTGAGATTTCAGTTGCTACAGCGACCAGTGTGGATACCGGAAAGTAGAAGATGTCCAGATTTTAACCAAACATTGTTTTAAGTGTGAATTGGGGAATGAAGGGTATATCTGCTCAAAAATGAAATAGCTCTGAGCACTATGGGACTTAACTGCTGTGGTCATCAGTCCCCTAGAACTTAGAACTACTTAAACCTAACTAACCTAAGGACATTACACACATCCATGCCTGAGGCAAGATTCGAACCTGCGACCGTAGCGGTCGCGCGGTTCCAGACTGTAGCGCCTAGAACCGCTCGGCCACTCCAGCCGGTGGCTGTGAGGCGGAAGAATTTTTTCTAATATTTTTTATAAATTACAAATACCGTACACAGGACGTTCTATTTCAGGACAATTGATTTGAACATGAAACCAGTAGAGTCTGCTTTGTTCTCGGTGCTTTGCTAGGAGCTAGCAAGCGGAGTTATAAATTAAAGGTTTCCATACCTTAGGGCCAGTCCATGCGCAGCGATCTATCTGTCCAGATTTCTGTGCACATCACACCTGCGCAGATAGATCATAGAGTAGGGACAGGAGATCTGCGTAGATAGAGATGTGCGCAAACCCGGAACTTTGAGCGAAACTGCTCAAATCTGTGGCATTAACCACATGTGCGCAGACGAATCGCTGCGTGTGGACAGCAGATCGACGCAAAATTTGGCACGAAACATGTTTACGTCAGCTGTCTGTTCGGTAAAGTGTTCGTCGTCAGTGTGTGCACATTGAATTTTAAAATGGTAGTTACACATCAACTGAAATGTATAGGAGACACAGAAGTTTCTGTAAAATTAAGAGCAAGGAATACAGCGATCGAGATAAAAAGGTAGTTGCTTATAACTGTTAGATAGTAAAGTTACGATCCTGCAACAGTGAACAGTGCCTCCAGGAACATAAGGATTCTTACACTTCTACAGCTTCCTAATATAACATATGGTTCATAACAAGAATGTATTAGTGGTAACTGTAGAGTTCACTACCACAGTACCAGTACAAAACTTTCTAGATACTCTACAATCCCTGTCTATAGTTCAGAATGGAGTTTTTTTATTCTTGTGCAAAGGTCTGTAACAGATTGCTGGTAGAGATCATGCAGTCAATTGAAAATCCAGACTCGGTAACAAACTTAACTATAGCTTATCAGCCACACCTGTTGTTTCGCAGAATATACTGAGTTTAAAACACATTTAAAACTGTAAAAATGTAATACAGTTATCTGTAACTTGTCAGAACTGATACATCACAGAACTCTTCCTTTTGGAAAGCGTAAATAGCTTCCCAATTTTGGGTATGATTTCATTCAATGCTTGTTTTTGAAATTGCAGTAGAAAATTCTGTATCCTTGTATCTTCTTCCTGTTTCTATGAATCTTCATGTAACCGTCAGCCGCTCGTGTTACGGGATTAGGAGGATTAGGATTGATTTTCATTCCAGACGGGCGTCAACAGATAATTACGTGTCTCGAAATCCGTCCACAAATAATTACGCCCGGCAACTCGCGAATCACATTTATGTGCAAAAACTGACTTCAATTACGCAGCCAGTGTCTAGACCATTTGGTCAGTCTTCCTGTTCCTTCCACTTTTCTGCATTTGTATTGCGCATCATACCATAACAGAATTTTCTGCATTACAAATTTCCGAATAAGTGAAACAAACTTTAATGTTGCGAGAGCGTAGTTGCTTGCCGTTGTATTCTCTGTTCTAGACCTACAGACGACGGGCTAGCAGTAGACTGCAACTCGTGTCGTGTAGACACGCCACATTTGCAGCACTTAATTGCATATACAGACATTTGCGCTGATATTTCTGCAGACAGACTGTTGTGTGTGGACGTGCCTTTAGGTTAGCGCTGGACAAATGTGAGAATGCGAGCGCGCGTTTGCAGTGTCTGCCCGTAGTTTCACCACACCTTCGTCCTTCACACCTCCCACGCAGCGGGCTGTGAGTCCCCCTACACCACCGTAAACCCTTCTAGCATCGATCGCTTCCAAGTGACACGAGCGCGGCAACGTTAACTGTTGACCCAGTGTTTTAGATATCTTGAGGTCTCACTTGTTGTAATACGACAGAATTAGTGAGGAAGAAAATGGTCGAGAAGGAGTTAACAACCTATAAAAAACGTCCAACGAATCAGTATGCTTCAACACACATTGGTATGAAAATGACTTTTCTATTGAAGAACAAAGCGGCTTCCATAGATTATTTTGCAACATAAAATTACTGGTCTCCGAGAAGTATAATGTGAAGGGACATTTTCAAATGTTTCATCAGAATTTCGTCACCTGCTTGAATACAAACAAAGGAAAGTCAAACTTCTCTAGATAAGATAGAACGGACAGAAAGAAGTAAGTATTCATGTAGGTAGACACCTCATATTTTTAAATAATCACTAAAATTGATAATGTTTTATGTTGTTTGTCCTAGGTTTTACCTTCTCCTTTTAACGTAGTTAGCCGGCCGAAGTGGCCGTGCGGTTAAAGGCGCTGCAGTCTGGAACCGCAAGACCGCTACGGTCGCAGGTTCGAATCCTGCCTCGGGCATGGATGTTTGTGATGTCCTTAGGTTAGTTAGGTTTAACTAGTTCTAAGTTCTAGGGGACTAATGACCCCAGCAGTTAAGTCCCATAGTGCTCAGAGCCATTTGAACCATTTTTAACGTAGTTACGAGAAGAAAATTACGCGATACGTAATGGTGCTGCAATGAAACGCACTTTCAGCATTGAAAAGTTTTTGGAATCATACTTTGTGCCTAATGCAACAGTTTTATGTCCAGTGGAAATTCGTCTTTTCGAAATATTTCCTCATCGAAGGAGAACTTTCTACAGACGTACTGAATAAATGGCTAACGACGTTGAGTCGCAGAAAAAAAGCAAGAATATGAGATTTGTTGAAGCTGAATTCAGCGTAGTGGAGGAACTTCTTCATTTAGTTTAAATACTTGACACAACTACAGCCAATAACATTTTTCTGGCTTAGAAAATGTAATCGATAAGCGTCGCCTTGGTTGGGAAAACCTTTCGTGAGTCGTAAGGTACGGAATTCCTTCAACGAAGAAGTGAAATGATCGTTTGGCTGTGATGGCCGGGGATCCCACGTGGGGAATTTAGACTGTCGAACTGCAAACCTTTTCAGTTGACGCCACATTAGACGACTTGTGAGTCGATAATAATGAAATGATCACGACGACAACACAAGACTCAGTCCCCGGCAGAAGAAAATCTTCGATCTAGGTGGGAATCGAACCCGGGCCCGGTGGAGGGAAGTCATACGCGCTGACCACTGACTTAAGACGGCTGGCTCCAGCAATAATTGGTCACAACTATGAAGTCGTTGTTTTGGCAAGAAGCAAGTTGAAAGAATTTGGTATCAAAGGAAATATATCAGCAATAAATTGCGTTCCATATCACTTTAAACTGCCAGCAAAAAAAAAAAAAAAGGTTCAAATGGCTCTCAGCACTATGGGACTCAACATCTGAGGTCATAAGTCCCCTAGAACTTAGAACTACTTAAACCTAACTAACCTAAGGACATCACACACATCCATGCCCGAGGCAGGATTCGAACCTGCGATCGTAGTGGTCACGCGGTTCCAAACTGAAGCGCCTAGAACCGCACGGCCATACAGGCCGGCTCTGCCAGCAAAACTCTTCGTTGTAAATCACAAATCATACAGTCATATCGCATGGTTTGGGCCGTCTGAATTCGATTTTAATATTTTTTAACCAATTTTGTAGCGGAAAATGAAAATGCATAGAGAAACTGACATTGAACTGCAGCCAACCTGGAAATGTTTTACCATAATACTTCCCGTGAATAGTTCCCGCCGGTGTTTATAGGTTACTCGACTGTGTAGCCTGCTTCGAGAGAAACACATATGTGAAAGCATTTTTTTTTTCAGTAATCAGACTAGCGAAATGAAACGTTAGGTGTTGTCTCATTTTCGTTTGTCTACCGGAGCAATTCGTCTCATGAGCAATAACTTCACTCCAACATAGAGATGTTACTAAGAAGACATTTCAACTGCTGTGTGGTATATAGACTGAATGTAGTATGTTGATAGGAGGTTAATAAGTAGTTGGTCTTTTTTTATTACCATATCTGTGTCTTTTATTTGTGGTAAACAAATTAATAATATTTTGCAAGTTTCTGAAACTGTGTGGACTAAAACTGTAGGTAAATATAGGCACATACTGCCACTAGCAGACAGTTGCTGCAGCAGGAATACTATTCCCGTGACAGAAATGCGGCACACGCATGGCGCTCTGAAGGAGACTGCCCTGTCCACGGTGACCGCAAGCCACCAATAGGGCAGCTCTCTGGCCGAGCCCTGCCGTAGACACCTATAGTCGTGTAACATTCATTGTGGATGATTTGCAGAGTATAATACAATTACTCACTGTCCAATTGTATTTATTTGCCGATGTACAGAAAAAAGCTGTAGTTTTTTTAAATAATTTGTGCAAGAATCAAATATCCTATATTTCAGTTTTAGATAACAAGCTCTAATGTAAGAAGTAAATAAAGAAATAAATGTCCAAACGTATTTCTCGACTTGTGGATCTGGACGTCAATTCTAGTCTTCATACGATTATACCAAAACAGTTTCTTCATTTGCGTCTTAACTCTGGAACGGAGAAAAATGGTTCAAATGGCTCTGAGCACTATGGGACTTAACATCTGAGGTCATCAGTCCCCTACATCTTAGAACTATTTAAACCTAACTAACCTAAGGACATCACACACATCCATGCCAGAGGCAGGATTCGAACCTGCGATCGTAGCGGTCGCGCCGTTCCGGACTGAAGCGCCTAGAACCGGCTGGAACGGAAACTTACACAATGTAGGAATAGCCCAAAAGGTGACCATGTTTCCTATATATAAGAACAGAGGCTCAGATGATCAGGACAAAGGCTTTTCCTATAACCACGACTTGCTTGCAGAAGGAAAACATTGTCGCAAATTATGTCCCTGGTGTGACCTAAGATCTTCCACTGCTGGCAGGAAAAGCCAAAACATCGTATGTTTGAACTGTAGGTAAAAGGCTATAATGTAATAAATAAATAAGAAATTGTCCAGTCATATTTCTCGACTTATGGACGGTCCATCAAATAAATTCAAGTAAAGAAACTGACTCACAATGTGAATGTGACTGGAGACGAATACTAAGCTCTGGGTTGACTCAGAAAGTTTCTCGCCCTTGAGCTAAAAAACTGTACCAGAGGGTTGAAAAATGAGCTAACGTTAAGAGCATTGGCGCACAGGAAGCAACATGACTTACTATATCTATGCACATAAAATGCAGTAAACATCAGTGCATTATAGTTTCTTCTTTAAGAGATATTTGCATTTATATTTCAGTCTCACGGTTTGATATCTTGTGAGAATCACATAGTATAAGAAATCAAATGCACAAGAAAATCATGAAAATCTCACATACTGCCACTCAGAGCATGTGATACTTAAACTGTTAAATATTTAAAAAATCAAGGCTTGTTTATGTAGTGTTTAAATGACATTACAGTTTCCCCAGTGAAAATGAAAATTCGTGAAACACGTTCTTCAAGCGACTACGGAGTAATTATCATCTAACAAGTTAATGTAACTGAAGTAGTAATAAAACTGAAAGTAGGGCAACGAAGGTTTAGTCCAGAAGAAATACCTAGCGTAAATTTCAAAGCCCACTCGAAAAAGCGTATAATAATTTCAGTCTCTTGAAGTACTTGTAAGTTTAATGTAAGGGGCGATCAAAAAATTTCAGTTCGAAGGCCGTACAGTCCATAATCTGTATACCAAAACGGCATAATCGCCGTGAGCACTGAGGCAATCACCCCATCGACGCACCATGTTGGTAAACACCGTGGCCTGCCGCGTGAAGAAGTCCTTAACTGCCTGCAGCACATCCTCGTCCGACGGGAATCGTCGACCCTTCAAGGCCTTTTTTAAAAGGTCGAAGGCATAATAATGGCACGGGGAGAGATCGGGACTATTGGGCGGGTGCTCGAGTGTCTCGCACTGCAGTAGGTGGAGCTTCTGTGTTACTACATTTGCGGTATTGGAATGTGCATTATCATGTATCAGCAGCACCCATCGTCACAATTTCAGATAGACATACTACTAGTACATACATATTTTTCATTCTCTGATGATTGTCTACCTGCGTCTGCCCTTCGGCATCCAAAAAATGAATAACAACACGCTGGTCCTGTTTAGATGTATTTGGTAATAACGTTGTCATAGTTCACGTTTCCGCATTTTTACTGCACGGACGTAGGAAACGCGCGAAAGCCACACTAATCACTTGCTTACATGTCGGTGCTTGTATACCTGCACCGAAGTCGTACTGCGTTGCATACACGCTGAGTCAGCGCCTGAAAAACGGGAACTTTTCCTCACCCCTTACAGCAGACATAGAAATGAGCTCCGTTGCAGTAATATGGAAGTACAGGGAATCATTAAGTAACCATAATAATCCCGGGATTCATCAACTCCAGATTCTGTCTTGTAAAAACCTTCTGAAACGAGAGACTTCCATGCTGATATTCATACAACGATTTGGAAGTGGAACAGTTCCATTACTAGCCTTTGCAGAAAACGATAGGTGCTATATTTTGCAACTTCTATATGACCTGAGAGGAGAAAAATTGTTTCCCCCAGACAATGAAGCCTCAGAGCCCTATTGTAGTTCACAGATAGTGTTTGACGTTTATAAAGTAACAGACAGTGCACATACGACGAGCCAAAGTTCTGTCAAAAGACCATAAAATCTTACGACAATATAGGATATGAATTTTTGTCTCGGTGGAGCTGTGGAATCCTTTTAGAAGGACATTAACGAAGCAAATCTGTTTTATGCACGTCAACTTCTCCAGTCAACGTTCCATTTTTCTCCGAGTGAGTAATAATGGACGTCCAGAAAGCGAACCTGAGATTTATAGAATACGTAATTCTTTTTAAATCATCGTTTCTTGTGGAAGAATGGATTCGTTATTGCTTAAATATTTAATTTATGGAAACATATTAACTACTCTTGTAAAGGAAATACCTTTAGTTTAGGAATGATCGTAAATAGATAATTTCATACAAAGAGCAGTTGCATAATAACTCCCATACAGTTCTGCTTATGCAAGATATAATCTTGCCACTGCTCCAGTCAAATGCATTACTTTAATTAGTCATTCCCATTAGAATTCGTTGCACTTAGGTGCGTTATTTATTATATAATTTCTAGGTTAACACTGCTTTCGCAACACATAACAAACTGCAGTACTCACTGAAGCACAACATACATTCACAAACAGCTAAACTCACCCAATCAGACATTTACAGAATAGTATTTTTACATGCAAAGCCTTCACTGTAGAGGGCCTGTTAGAAACTTTCAAAAAAGATACAATGGACACATAAAGCCTACCACACACCATAAACAGCCACCCGCATAAGGAACGCTGGCCACCCATTACGTGTTATCTTGAGTGTTCTTCATACATTACATAAAATGGTCAACGGATACCAAATGGACTTTTACGAGAAACTGGAATTTTTCGCAACGGGTTGCTAAATGATAAGTAACAAAGTAAAAATGTAAATTTCTTGAAAAATTTCTCCAATTCTGAATCCCTATTTTTCACATAAAAATGTCTTAACATTACTGTAACCAAGAAATACTAAATAATTATGCTATTTAATCCGTGCCATGACATAAATATACATATATAGAAAAGCTTCATATTCACCCTTTGTGCTGTATAAGAAATGGAAATTAGTATATCTTAGCAGTTAGGAGTCTCTGGAATTACACTACTGGCCATTAAAATTGCTACACCAAGAAGAAATGCAGATGATAAATGGGTATTCATTGGACAAATATACTATAGTAGAATTGACATGTGGTTACATTTTCACGCAATTTGGCTGCATAGATCCTGAGAAATAATTACCCAGAACAACCACCTCTGACCGTAATAACGGCCTAGATACGCCTGGGCATTGAGTCAAACAGAGCTTGGATGGCGTGTACAGGTACAGCTGCCCATGCAGCTTCAACACGATACCACAGTTCATCATGAGTAGTGACTGGCGTATTGTGACGAGCCAGTTGCTCAAGCACCATTGACCAGACGTTTTCAATTGGTGAGAGATCTGGAGAATGTGCTGGCCAGGGCAACAGTCGAACATTTTCTGTATCCAGAGAGGCCCGTACAGGACCTGCAACATGCGGGTTTCGCAGGGTTCGAATGAAGAGTAGAGCCACGGGTCTAACACATCTGAAATGTAACGTCCACTGTTCAAAGTGCCGTCAATGCGAACAAGAGGTGACCGAGACGTGTAACCAATGGCACCCCATACCATCACGCCGGGTGATGCGCCAGTATAGCGATGACGAATACATGCTTCCAATGTGCGTTCACCGTGATGTCGCCAAACACGGAAGCGATCACCATGATGTGTAAACAGAACCTGGATTCATCCGAAAAAATGACATTTTGCCATTCGTGCACCCAGGTTCGTCGTTGAGTACACCATCGCAGGCGCTCCTGTCTGTGATGCAGCGTCAAGGGTAACCGCAGCCATGGTCTCCGAGCTCATAGTCCATGCTGCTGCAAACGTCGTCGAACTGTTCGTGCAGATGGTTGTTGTCTTGCAAACGTCCCCATCTGTTGACTCAGGGATCGAGACGTGGCTGCACGATCCGTTACAGCCCTGCGGATAAGATGCTTGTCATCTCGACTGCTAGTGATGCGAGTCCGTTGGGATCCAGCACGACGTTCCGTATTGTCATCCTGAACCCACCGATTCCATATTCTGCTGACAGTCATTGGATCTCGTCCAACGCGAGCAGCAATGTCGCGATACGATAAACCGCAATCGCGATAGACTACAATCCGACCTTTATCAAAGTCGGAGACGTGATGGTACGCATTTCTCCTCCTTACACGATGCATCACAACAACGTTTCACCAGGCAACGCCGGTCAACTGCTATTTGTGTATGAGAAATCGGTCGGATACTTCCCTCATGTCAGCAGGTAGGAGGTGTCGTCACCGGTGTCAACCTTGTGTGAATGCTCTGAAAAACTAATCATTTGCATAACACAGCATCTTCTTCCTGTCGCTTAAATTTCGCGTCTGTAGCACGTCATCTTCGTGGTGTAGCTATTTTAATGGCCAGTAGTGTATGTAAACATTTGTGAGTGTCAAGTGATGATGTGTTTTTTACTTTGTTTTGTGTGTCAGAAAAACAAATATCCAGCGAAACGTAAGCACACACACTAATGGAATGATTTGAACATACAGCTAATCTAAGATACACAGTACAATAAATGTAGCTTCGTGCTCATGGCTATATTTCGTTACATGACATGACTGAAATACCTAGCTAATGAACCTCATCAGCCTTCAGATTAATGTAATGTACATGTGACATTAACACACTTGATTATCAAATGGCTCTGAGCACTACGGGACTTAACATCTATGGTCATCAGTCCCCTAAAACTTAGAACTACTTAAACCTAACTAACCTAAGGAAGTCACACAACACCAAGTCATCACGAGGCAGAGAAAATCCCTGACCCCGCCGGGAATCGAACCCGGGAACCCGGGCGTGGGAAGCGAGAACGCTACCGCACGACCACAAGCTGCGGACCACACCTGATGATAGCAGCATGCTGCCGAAACGCGTCATGCTAATAAATATTAGTAAAAAGTGACAGTACAAATTATATCATAAATCTACGATACTGTCGCAAACGTCACGCATTTCCACATAACATGGATAAAATTAAGATAATAGCGTAATTTTTATTTGAAAAATTGGCTACACAAGTTGGATAGCATAAAATAATGAAATGATCAATGGCTTTTTGATTGCCGGGAGCCAGACCTGTGTAAGTTCGGTCACCGAGTTGCAAGCCTTCTCAGTCAACACCAAGCTGGACGACTTGTGTGTCGATTATGAAGAAGTGATGATGAGGTCAACAGAATACCCGCTTCTCGAGGGGAAGAAATCTCAGACCAGGCGGGGTATCAAACTCAGAGCCCTCTGCATGGTTCTCAGATACTGTGACCCGTTTCTTATTTTTTTTTTTTTTTTGTAGGAACCTTCCTGGCGTCCTGAGGGAGGAGTGGGCCCAAGCCGGGCAGGGGTCAGAACACGAACGCGATTCTTGGCCACCATGTTCAGATCCACCCTCCAGGAACGAAGAATTGTGAAGGCAACGCGAGTAGCAGGAAACCTGCGCGGCGAGTAGGAGGTCGCAGCAAGATTTAAGACTCACGGACACTATAGACGTACAGTTTTTCCGAGAAGAACATTCCGATAAACAGAGGATATATAGGTCCTAAGTGTAGAAGACAGGGGGATCAACTCTTCATGACAGGAACACCCCAAGTTTGGGGTGAGTTAAGAAAGACACTGCAAAGGAAACAGGGAAAAATTATCTGAATTTTGGGTTGCGGACAACTGGACAGTGACGGTCATTGATGAATTGCCAAAAACTCAAGGATACTTTCTTAGCCATCATCAAACAAGTAGTGAGCTGAGTGTCCACAAATTCACTCCACGAAATTCGTCTTCGCTTGCGGGAAGTATTCCACAGTTGATTAGGTATCTGATGAGCAGTCGTACGGTTAATTGAGGAGAACTACTGTCGCACCAATAACCAGACACCTCTTGCCAATCTACACACAAGACGATGCTCGTCTGTCTCCAAAACATCACAGGCGACACACAACGCTGTGTCTGCGTGGTGAATCCCGTGAAAGCGTGGCCGGCGTACTTGCTTCCCATTGGCAGTAAGATACCAAGCAGACTGGACGTCAGAGTCAAGATAAGAAGCGCACACCGATTGCCGAACAGCACGCCAGTCAACGTGGGGATGCTTCCCCTCATCCATATTCACTAAGCTGTGGTGCTGAAGAAAGCCACAGTTGACCTCCGTGGATGTCATGTGCGCTGGCATTATGGCAGTACGGATATTGCTCAGTTCGTGGAAGAAGTGGCGGAAGTAAAAGAAGGACTTCGGGTCGTTCGAAAGAGGGATAGCTGCTGAGAGAGATTGTGGTGCAACGGCCTCCAGCAGTTGGCTGGTAAGGCACGTAGGACAACAGCGCCACAATGCCTTATGAAAGCCAATGAAAAGGGCTATCGCTCTCTCAGACACATAATGCAGACCTAAACCGCCCCTGCACCGCGTAAGGGTGAGGGTCTCGTACCTTATCTTGAACAGCAATCCATGGCAAAAAAATCAACCCAATGCCGCTGCCATGCAACGCGACATGGATGGCGGAATAGGAAGTGTCTGTACCACGTGGGGGATACGTGAGTCCAAATATACATTTACATATTGTGTCCGTTGCAGAAGATCGAGTGCTCGTAAACGTTGACCTAAGAGCACAGCACGTAGCTGTAAGAGTAGTCGCCGGCAGTTGAGGGCAATCGTGCGCTCAGATCACTTGCAAAATCGAGTCCTAAGCTTCGGATAGTATCAGCAACACGTAAAGGAGCAACGCTGTCTGCATGAAGCCCCGAAACTATAGCTATGGCGCTCGATTTGTGGATGTTAAGGCAGCTAGCAGAAGCTTCGCCGTATGCGGTAACCCATGCCAGTGACTCCCTGACCTCAGCACCGCTACGAAGAACGATGACGAGATCGTCTGCACAAACAGTGCAGCTGAATACATTGTTTCCAAGAGACATCATAGAGATGCGCTGACGGAGGACGCGGAACAACAGTTCCACGCCGAAAGCATACAACAGTATAGAGAGCTGGCAGCCTTGACGCATTGATCGACGGATCGAGATAGGTGGAGTGAGACGGCCATTACACCGTACACGAGACGTAGCTCCACGAAGGAGACGCATTACGACGTCGACGGCAGTATCAGGGTATCCCATACTGCAGAGTATCCCTTCCAGGTAGTCGTGATAGACCCGAACGAACGCCTGTCTCAATTCAAGAGCTGCCAAACGTCCAGGCGTACGACGAGCCTGAGCAAGAGCGTTTATGTCCCAATATCGACAGAGGGCAGTGCGGATGTTATGGGGTGGTAGATGGGTCTAGTCAGGACCCGCACGGCGAGGCAGCTGCAGCAACCGTCATGAATGCGGTCTAGTGGGCGACGAGCGGAGCCCTCTCACCTCCGTGGTCACACGAGGCGGTATGGTGCAGGAGGCTGCGAACGGAAGAAGCCTGTCACACCACTAGTGCTCTCGTACCCGGCAGCACACTGCGGAGTGTCTTAATAACTTTGCGATTGCAGTATACGAAGTCAAGAAGCGATCCGAAATTAAACAAGAGTATCCCTGCACTACGAAGTGAAAATTATGTCCTCCTCAGAGCATAATTCACCGACTTCCTGTCCTCTGAATTTTTTTGCGATCTCGACCAGCTATTGCTATTTTATAAACAATTTCCAACAACAATTTCCATTAGTATTACGCTCTCCGAATTGACAAGTCAATGGCACAGCGAAAATTCGGAATTGCCGCCAAAATTCGAAATTCCCGCCAGTAGTGTAGGTGGGGGATGGGGAGGGATAGGTAGGGAGGAGGGGGCTGGGATCCACGTGCAGCCTGACGAAATCACATGGCATCATCTGGGGGTGAGGGTGCTCAGGGGTGGTAAGTAATTCATCAATTTAATTAATTTGCATATCAGTTTGATATCAAAATTACACCCTTGCCGCCAACTCCCTACTACTTTCGCTTTCATCATCTCTTCGCTCAAGCATAAATCATTCTAATGTGATAGACTGTGTCTTTGAAGATTTCGCAGCCCTTACTTCTTGAAGCACCACAACTGCATGAGTTTGTGGAATGGGTGTTAAGAACAACATCGACGTTCTTAACTTAAGTGAAAATGCGTCATGGGACTGAAATCAAAATCCTGAGTCAGTTAGTCTAATTCAGAAACGATGATACAGAATACATGAGAGTAGCCCAGAGGCAAAAGCCGGAAACTGCCTGACAAGCGAAACAGAGAAAATCGTGAAAAGCTATTGAAGTTAAAGAGTTCACATCTTTTCTAAAAGTCAGTAAAAAATATTTTGTAACACAGTATTACTGGTTGAAATCTGTGATTATATTCTATACGTTAAAATCTTAAGTATTGACTTAGTAGTTTTTGCACCCGATTTATGCAGTTAGCAGGTTGTTCAAACGTATCGATCCAATTACAAAACAAATGTTAGGTTGCAAAATCCTCTGTTCGGTAAAAATGGAAATGTCGTGTGGCTACGGCCTCCCTTCGGGTAGACCGTTCGCCTGGTGCAGGTCTTTCGATTTGACGCCACTTCGGCGACCTGCGTGTCGATGGGGATGAAATGATGATGATTAGCACAACACAACACCCAGTCCCTGAGCGGAGAAAATTTCCGACCCAGCCGGGAATCGAACCCGGGCCCTTAGGATTGACAGTCCGTCACGCTGACCACTCAGCTACCAGGGCGGACCTCTGTTCGGTGATACGTTAGGAAAGACAGAAATGTGAAATTCAATTATTGCGAATATAAACAGAATACATTTTATTTCAAAGAGAAGTCTGAAAATTCAAAAAATTGGCATATAAAAATACGAATGCGACATTATTTTACAAGGAAAAACTGACTTATTTAACGTCAAAAAGAGAATAAATATGAATGTTTAACATTAGATTTAAAAGAAATACACCATCGGGGTTTTGAAATCACAAGATATTGCAGAGAATAAAATCTGCTCCAAATTGCATCTTAGTAAAACAATGACAAAATTTTAGAAAATAATAAAATTGGCGGAAAACTTTATCTTGGTCAAAACAGTGACAAAAAATTCTAGAAAATAAAAGTAGTTGAAATTTGCTTTTAAGTAACATCGACCTCAAGACTGCCCATCAACTTGAAATTGCTTCTGGCCTCTTCTGATAGTGGGCAGCGGCAGAAGCGACTCTAGGAGCGCATCCCCTCTCGTCTAAACCTCAGTGTAGAATTTGGGATTGTTGTTGGTAGCCCAGTCTTCACCAAAGTGAAGCTCCAGAAGCTTTGAAGTCTCCGAATTTTGTTTCAGAAAGTTCTACACCAGCTGTGATTGGTGCTGGGCCGTTTCCTTTGTTGAAATTTTTTCCACTCTTCGGGATGCTCCTCCACACTCCATCTTCAAAGTTGTCTTCTTGTTTTTGCTTTTCGTGGACTCGATTTTTTTGGTTCTTTAAGTCTGGAAGTGCCGGTACCCAGTAATTTTCACTAATCCGTCCACGTATGTCATAAAAATTAGTGTCGACACAGTTTTCATTGTGTAACGTTGCTTTAATGATATTTTTCATGTTCTTACCTTTTTGTTTTGGAAATATTTCTTTTCCACTGATCACGGCTCCCTTTTTCGGGAGGTATCGCTGTCCTCGGTCTCGTTCTGGTCATTTGCTACTGTGTGTGTGTGAAATCTTATGGGACTTAACTGCTAAGGTCATCAGTCCCTAAGGTTACACACTACTTAACCTAAATTATCCTAAGGACAAACACACACACCCATGCCCGAGGGAGGACTCGAACCTCCGCCGGGACCAGCCGCACAGTCCATGACTGCAGCGCCTCAGACCGCTCGGCTAATCCCGCGTGGCTCATTTGCAACTACTACGATGGGTTTGACTTCTTGCAGAATTGCTACAATTTCAATTGCTCCCACTTCGTTTGTACCACCTTCTGCAGTTAAACCACCTATAAATCACTTATTCTCTTCAAAACAGATACATCAGCAAACATCCTACTCATCAGCTCAGCTGTGCTTACCAGCGTATATTTCGACAACGCATCGGTAGCTAGAGCTTCGTTGATGCGTACAGCGCAGCCAACCTAGCTCTTAATAAGAAAAATATCCCTTCTAATCGTAACAGACTGAAAGGTACCTTTGAATATCTAGACTGGTAAGTCTGACGTCAGTTGGCGTGTTTTGCATCCGGACATAGCACGGCGTCCGTTATGGCTGCTGAATTTGCAGAGTTTTGCAAATAATGGATATTTAACGGGCTTTGCACTCGAAGACAATGTACAGTTAGCGGCTTGTGCAACCGAACACGATTTTCTGCAGCCATTTTCAATGATTTGCAGCGGGTCTTGCAAGCTGGAACCTATTCCACCCTCTAGGCCCTGAAAAAGTCTATACGGTAGTGTACTCAACTCAAAATCGATAAAAAGTGCTTTTAGCGGCTTTTGTATCTGGGCTCCTCAATCCTTAGAGTTGCTTTAGTGTGTACAGTATAGTTGAGCTGTTGCAGAGGAGGACCCTCTTTGCACCCACAAATCATCGTAGAAAATTCTCTATTTGTCAGATTACCTGTATGTTTGATTAACTGACCGTCATGCTATGTTGTTGGAGAACCAAGTCAATTCCACGAAGCGAGAGATGAGCAACTCAATCTGTAGAGCCTCGCAGCATACCCTCGATATAGACAAGTCTAACATCATGCACCAAAATACGCAAAGAGGCTTAACTTATATGAATTCCATGAAAGAATGCTAGTAAAGTTTGATTCACACATGATGGCCGCTGCCGACAACACAATTTTTGCTAGTAACTCTCCAGTATAATTGATTAACGCCGGATCTTTAACAAACTACAGTAATAACTGAGGTAAAAAATCGTCCACGCAGGAAATCTCATGTAACAGTCATGAGAACAAAATTTTTAAAATGCAAGAATCGTCCCAGCATCTGTTCTTCCCGAGCACTATCTCGCTTTACCATATTGCCACTCGTCTCTAGTCTTACCATAACTTGGGGAGTGATGGCTTAGAGACGTAATTACTGGATAAACCAAACGTGACACACAGGCAACTGCTGAGTTAGATAATATACGCTCTAGACTCTCTTTTAATCAAATAAGTTTCGATAATGTAGTATTTAATATGTATGAATTAACTGTATTCATAATATCGTCACTAGGAACATATGGCTGGATAAAGTGAAAATAATTTTTTAACTGTTCAGTATCTGTCAACAACTTTGTATGTGTTGCAAACGAACCATTGATACATAATAAGGAACAACAGGTATCTCTTAGTAACAGAACCTGAAAAAAAATTGGAACATTAATGGGAATGTTCACTGAACGATGATCCAATCACAGAAATCAGAGAAAATCTGAAAATAAATGTTTTTAACGTAATCTATGAAGCCAGCCTCGCCATGTTTAACAAATGTTCTTCAAACATATTTACAAAATGCTATCTTCAGAGGATGGTAAGTCATGAGATATGTTGAATGATAATGAGTAGTCATGTGTAGTAGATTGTATTTATTTAATAATTACGTCTCTAAAGATACAGTAGCATTTAAAATTGGATAATTTAGATTTTAAAATAATGGAACTTAGTGTAGAAAAATTTATACCCTAGATTATAAAATTATAAGAACTAATGTAACTAAGAAAGACATAAGAACAATACCAAATTTAGAAAGTAACTAGTGAAAGACTTTCAGAGGAATGGAAGTAGTCTAATATATTTTAGAGTTTCAATCATGGAGCTGGACTTTGTGATCTACGTCATGGCTGAAAAACAACGAAAATATCAAAGACGATAAAATAAGGAAAAGGGAAGGATGAACGAATGGAGTTTAACGTGTCATCCACGTGTTTCTTCTTTTAAATATCGTAGCAAGTAGACCACCCACACTATGGGATACCATAATCAGTGCCAGTGATGTTAGCTAACACAAAAGTCAAAAATGTTATCTTAATACTAGGTGGGAGGAATAAGCAGCAGAACATACTAGAAAGCAGTTGTATCTACATGTAACATATACTCCTAAGAAACATGAACGGAAATTACGCATTTTGTTAACAG
This sequence comes from Schistocerca americana, assembly GCF_021461395.2. Taxonomy (NCBI): domain Eukaryota; kingdom Metazoa; phylum Arthropoda; class Insecta; order Orthoptera; family Acrididae; genus Schistocerca; species Schistocerca americana. Next base: position 376,593,030 of record NC_060130.1, on the reverse strand, counting down.
TGTCGGTCCAGCGAGTTTGGGAAAAGTGTTGGTAGCGAAAATAATCTCGTCAGTATATAGCATGGAAGACTTTACTGCTAATTTAGTCAAGAATCATTAGCAGTTGTGGCACTGATTAACAAGAAACTGAAATTAACCTGTACTGCAATTGGGGAGTGGTTCTAAAGCAGGTTTGGCCACGGTGGGCAAAACTTCCCCGCCGGCCGGAGTGGCCAAGCGGTTCTAGGCGCTATATTCTGGACCCGCGCGGCTGCTACAGTCGCAGGTTCGAATTCTGCCTCGGGCATGGATGTGTGTAATGTCCTTAGGTTAGTTAGGTTTAAGTAGTTCTAAGTTCTAGGGGGCTGATGACCTCAGAAGTTAAGTCCTACAGTGCTCAGAGCCATTTGAACCATTTTGAAAACTTCCCCCCTACACGCGTGCGCTCAATGACTCGGCCAATCTCACCGCTATTCGATTCATCTTGACTTCGTTAGGACCGACTTGGCGATGACACGTACAGTCGATGACAGAAATAGTGAGACCCCACGTCTATTCGTTATGCTCAACTGCAAAGCTTTGCTGTCTGGTACATAGCGTAACAGACTAGGAGACACAGTGCTACCAACACATAGTCATACGCTAACTAGTAAATCTTACGCGAAACGAAAGCTGAAAGGAAAACAGTTATCATCGACGATTACGGCCAGAAAAATAACGCACTCATTTCTTTCTGCAGAGGACATCGCAAACGGATTTTCAAACTGTTTTGCACGTTTCACCATGGTGTTATGTATTAAGCTATTCACGAATGACACATTCCTTTAACATCCTTTTTGTTGTAGTTTCAGTAAATTAAGAAAGCAATAAAAGTTAAAACGCTACACATCTGTTAACACTATTCTGATATTCGATGGAAAAAGTGTTTAAATAACACGAAATCCCGTGAAATAGATGACGGAGAAGAATTATGTTATACTTAAAGTAGTCTTGCTTACACCTGATCGGATCGACAAACGTTTTGTGATAGCTACACGGGCACACATGCTGAAGCCACGCTAACGACACTTACTCGTTGATGGGACAAACTAAACGGCTCTTTATCGACACCCTTTGTTAAGAATCGCTAGGGGCCACACTGCACCACGATGTTCGGCCAGGTCTTGCGACGGTTTCCTTCCACCAGTTTTCTCACTCAGTAGAATGGTGACAACTGTTTGGCGTGGCGGATGGCTGGTGGTTTTATCGAGCGTAAAGATTTCATTCTAACGTTCATTCCAAATGTCTCGTCCACTGGTTTCAACATATTCTGTTGATGTTGTAACTAAAGTATTATCGCAAATCTAACAAGCATAAACAAGCTATGTTACCAAAAGCGACAGTTCGCTCTATAGATCCGTAATTACCGTTTGTCATGGATCGATCTCGAAACAAGCGTTCTAACGGTACCCAAAGAAAATTAAACTTGCACTCCATATTTGCACTCCATATATTTGATAATCAGTTATAGATATGCTCGAACAGTCCACGGGTATACTGCCGGTTCATAGTGTCCAATGGGCACAATATTTCGGCGATCAGACATGTCGCCATCGTCTGGTGCGCTGACAAACTGAGCTCCTGAGGGCGGGCGACCGACTTAAGGGGGGGGGGGGGGGGGGGGTAGGACGTCAAACGGGCCGACTTCGTGCAAGAGAGGCACCACGAGACATTTTAATTTCTACTGTCTATACTTTTACAAATAAATTCATAAAACTTTGTCAGCATGACCAGGAATGATTGAGGACTCACGCTCATAGCAGTGGAAGTTCAAAAACGTGGCAAAATACCTTTTTTTTTACATGGGAAATTTCATCATTTTTTCACTTACTACTAGCTGCATTTGTTTCTGTAGGTACACTTTTCTTCCTAAGTAAGAGAGATTCTTCGATGAATTTTGCCCAGCATACAAGCAGTACTTACAGGTGTATGAAACTCTAGAATTTTCCAAATCTATTAAATACTGTGGTAAAAATTTAGATAATTAACTATAAAATTTAAGTTTTTTCTAAAGAAGAAGTTTAAAATGAAACAGTTCATTCATTTTTTTCGTAAATTAAATAAACTCCAGAGTTTCATACACATGTAACTATAGTTTGTATGCTATGCAAAATTCATCGAAGAATCTCTCTTACTTAGGAAGAAAAGTGTACCTATAGCAACAAATGCAGCCAGTAGTAAGTGAAAAAATGATGAAATTTCACATGTAAAAAAATGTATTTTGTTACGGTTTTGAGCTTCCACTGCTATGAGTATGAATCCTAAACCCTTCCTGAACATGCTTTCAAAGTTTTATGAATTTATTTCTAAAAGTCTAGACAATGGAAACTAAAATGTCCTGTGGTGCCTCTCCTGCCCGTTTGACGTCCTAACCCCCTTAAATCCCCACCCCCCTGCGGGCCGCTCTCTTCGCCGTCCGCGCCCGCGCGCCGGCGGTCGCGAAGACGTGGGCGTCGGAATCTGTCATAGAGTCGATGTGCTTCCTACATCCGCCCTGGTCGCCAGTTCGTACTTCTTGCTGAGAGTCTTCTTAATTACATTCAATGCCGGGTCCCAAGCCTTGCTGGGATTGTAGCCGCTACGACAGATTCCGACGCCCACGTCTTCGCGACCGTCGGCGAAGAGAGCGGCCCGCGGAGGGAGGGGATTTAAATCGGCCGCCTGCCCTCAGGAGCTTAGTTCGTCAGCGCACCTGACGATGGTGACATGTCTGATCGCCGAAATATTGTGCCCGTTGGACACTATGAACCGACAGTATATCCGTGGACTGTTCGAGCAACAAATACGCCGGGAGAAACTGAAGAATCACAGTTATAGATATTTTATGTGCCCAATGACTACGTTTTAAGGGAAGGTAGTATCTAAAAATTGGAACCGTCAAGTCAACCTATTGATATTACTTTTCAAGGGAATATTATGCGTAGAATATTCAACTGTCTACTCAAAGGGCTCATATGATGATTAATATTCGCGTAATTACTGTGAAAACTTTTGGATGACTAACCAAAATATCATCAGGTTATCTTCCATTCAGAAGGCTGTTGCACGCAGCGACTGTTATTGACTCGTAAATAATAGATTTCAGCTGTCAGTCGTCATTTTTAAATTTTATTGGCAGATCTAGGTTTCAGCTAGATACGAGCCATTCTCAATGCACTATCATTTTTGATCAATGCATGTAATGCCTGTTGGTCGGTCTTCATCCACAGTTCATTCAACTGTAGATGAATCCCGACCAAAGGCATTACATGCATTGATTAAAAATGATAGTGCAGTGAGAATGGCTAGTTTTTAGCTGGATTCCAGATCTGCCAATAAAATTTCAAAATGACGACTGATAGCTGAAATCTATTATATAACCAAAATATATTTTCCAGTCGCTGGATGAAGTTGTCTCGTTAGTTCACTGCCACTATAAATGGAAAATCTGTCTGCGTGCAAATGTTGTGAGTAGATCATCACAGTCACCGAGAGAATGGAACAGAGATGCTATGAATCACAGCATGAATGTGTTCCACGGACAGATCATATTTATACATAAAGGATTTGCTTAAACAGAAGATTCAGAACACATAACGTGTCGTATGTCTTTACAAATAACAAATACAACAGTAAAGATAGTATACTTGCTCAGTTGAGTACAAGGTGAAAAAATTAGCTTGTATACATAACTTGGTATCTGCATGCAAGGGCAGAGCGCTTACTGCTGAGCCTCTACTGGCCCAGCGTGACCAGTACATACCAAGGGTAAAAGACCTGCGCCATCAATCTTTGATTTTCTTTTCTTTTTCAAAAGAGGTTGAGTATTGCCCCCTAATGCTTTTGAGTATTGAAATACTGAATCATGATTTTTACGTATGCTGAATGAGGATCGGTTCATTGAGGGAAAAGTCGCATTCCTTCTTATTATTGAAAATTCAATGAGTGATAATGAGCGAGAATATCCTCGGTGTAGTGTATGCTGACTGAGACATGTCGGGATAGTTAAATCCAGTGTCACCGTCCATTCGTAGCTTCAACCAAATAACTGTCGCAACAAAGACATCAGTCTTTTTAAATTCGTGAAGATGGGATTAGTCTGCTGTATCTATCAATGCTTAATCTAAAAAACAGTTATGAATCTGAATTTTTAATATTGGCATGTTTTCAAGGTACTGTGTCTTGTGACTGAAAATTTAGTTATAGTCGAAAGACACATGCATTAACGGGACGACGGTTCAATCCCGCGTCCGGCCATCCTGATTTAGGTTTTCCGTGATTTCCCTAAATCACTCCAGGCAAATGCCGGGATGGTTCCTCTGAAAGGGCACGGCCGACTTCCTTCCCCATCCTTCCCTATTCCGATGAGACCGATGACCACGCTGTCTGGTCTCCTTCCCCAAACCAACCAACCAACCAACCAACCATTAACGGGAAAGTAATTTTGTTCAATACGTAAGTCAAGAAGTTCTATATCCTATAAACCAGTCGGGTTTCAAAATACAAAGAAGTAGCATCTTGGTACGCCGAAATGTCCATTCTACTGTCATCAGGTATTGCATTTCCTGCGACTGCAAAGACAACAGGGTAACTATTTATTTATAAACGATATATGTAAAGTTATCACAGACTTGTTCAGTTGTTATGACACGTTGAGCTAACAATTTAGAGCTTTATATTACTGGTAAACCAGAAGCATTTCGCCGGCCGCGGTGGCCGTGCGGTTCTGGCGCTGCATTCCGGAACCGCGCGACTGCTACGGTCGCAGGTTCGAATCCTGCCTCGGGCATGGATGTGTGTGATGTCCTTAGGTTAGTTAGGTTTAAGTAGTTCTAAGTTCTAGGGGACTGATGACCTAAGATGTTAAGTCCCATAGTGCTCAGAGCCATTTGAACCATTTTGAACCAGAAGCATTTCTAAGACGTCTGTGAAAGACTGGAGTTCATTCCATGAATTGTAGCTGCAGTAGGTTGCCGTGTAAGAAGCAGATTTTGTTTATCGCCGCTCACCGTGTTGTCTAACATCGCAGATTAGTCTGAGGCAAAGCTCTCGCTAGATGACGCGACTTGCACTGTAATTGAGTAGAGTAGCGAATCCTTCGATTGTCCACAAACGTGTTTGGAAATTTCCTTTCTTTTCCAAAAAGTTTGCTTTATTATGCCTGGTTTCCACGATAATGATTTGCTAATGGACTCTGTTCCTACTTTATATTATTATGTAATGAATCTACTGCGATGAAAAAAACCGAGATTTTATGTTTGGTTATTTTCGGATAGCCTGCTTATTATCTGCCACAGTTCGCGATAATTCTTTCGTTGTTAAACGACACGTTTTGAATAACCTCTTTAACGTGGTAACATAAATAACGAGACGTTATGCTTAAAAAACGTTGCGAGTGGTCCAATAAAATTATATTTTGTAGACTGTGGAATACATTTAACCTGAAAGTTGGGGCCAGTAGAAACTTTTAAAAGGGGAATTGTATGTTAATTAAGTCACGTAAGTTACATATTTCTTGAACGTTTTAGTTACTCGCTGGTTTCATTATTTATTAATTTATTATTTTTGTTTTTATACAACACGCTTAATGGCCTGCAAGTAAAATTGAAAGAAAATGTGATGTGTGAACAGGAAAACAAAAAGACTGGAACTATTTGTTATAGTATCGCTCTATCTGCCAACGTCTTCAGAAGTAGATATTAAAGACGATTTTTCTGTATTGGGAAGGTGATGCCGCAGAAGGCCTCGAACAGAAGAGTAATGTAGTCTAGTAAAAGTTCCGCGATCTAAATATCAGAGTTGCTGGCGATACAGTTTACCGCCATAGATCGGAAACATTATGCCAAAATATGAGGTGCCAAAAGTTTCTCTGTCAGTTTCGGAAAAAAGTATTTTGAGTAAGTCAGAATTTTCTGTATGATACACACCATTAAAGTTCACGACTGACAAACACAAAGACAGTAGACAGATTCTGGAACTGAAGACAGTGCGAGGATTTTTAAAATAACTATTCACTCAAATTACAATATTACTAAAATAATGAAAATACATTTAATAAAAGTAGCTATCATAAATGGAGTTAACTGTTTAATACGTTTAGCGAACCATGTTTTGGTGGTAGTATTATTTGGTTTTACGGATGTAAACGCCAATGATTCATACAGTAAACATAGCTTGCGGTTATTTCGAATAGTCTATGTACGTCTATTAAAATATCTCTTCATTTCAGCATTAAAATAGAGATTTGGTAATCGCTTTTGCCGCTATTCGCCTAGATGGGTGTAAAAAATCTATAAATCATACACAGACTCGTATGGACCCAACCAACTCTTTCCCGTCCAAATTAGCAGCACAGGGAGGAGATGTGATCACCCGCTTTCACCAGTAGGTTGGTGGTCATGATGAACGGAATGGGATACTAAGGCAACTGGTGAGAAATTCTAATGTAGATATTTAAAAACTAAGAAGAATCTTTAGTTGCTAGAATCGATGTTAGATCTGTTCGTTTGGTCCAATGTTCTTGTAAGCTGCATGACATGCTCCGAGACTAATACACATTCTGCAAAGGACCGTAGATGAAGTCCCAATATCTTCATAAAAGTTTTCGTGCCATAATATTTCACTGAGAGAACACCATAATCCGAGCTTACCGATGTCCTGCCATATCCCACCCACGTAGTTTAAATTGTTTCCATTGGCTGTTGACGGTTGTAGCCTGTACTTGTCAATGAGAACTGATTTGTTGCGATTAAAGCTAAACTAGGGAATGATCAGTGGCCCTTCATGCCTTTTTGAAACCTGTTCCGATTTTTCTCTCAGTAAAGTCAGATCAAATCCAAATATCATACTTCGGGTGCCAGCACGAACTGGAAAATTCCTGAACTGTTCACGACAACTGTGCATTTTTTGCTTCGCAGATGTGCTCCCTTTACTGACCAAGTGACACTTGTGCTGTAGTGCCAAGCGCAGTGCAGCCTCCCGTCTCACAAGATCGCATATAACGATAAAGGATAGTTTCAAGTAAAGAAACCATGAGAAAATTTATAAATTTCTAGTGTCTAGTCTGCGTCAGGAGCAAATTTTTGGTAGCTGGGTGTTGTCTGACGTTAATTACCATCTAACTAAAATTAAATGGAGACATATTAAGACAAGACAACAAGGACCAGTCCCTTTGAAGCAATATCACAGAATATAAGTTGCTCCTCTTTGTAATGATAGTGATACAGGTTTGAAATTCCTCGTTGCTGTCGTCCATTTCCGTTCTTTACTATCACTAATTTCTATGTTACATACTTCAATGGTCAGTATTATGTCTGCAGTAGCGATGTGGGGCAAATTGACTGAGCGCTGGAGTAGTGTGTTTCCCTCTGGCAACGTATTCGCAGCGTATGTTATACGCAACGGAGGATTTAGTCAACGCTAAATATATCATTTGGATAAATGAGACAAGGATGCTATAACAGCACTACATGAACAAGAAATTTCAGATAGCTATATAGCAAGGACGATGGGTCTTCAGAAGTCGACGATTGCGAGGCGGATCAGACGAAAAGAAGAAGATAGTAACCTGAACAAACGGCTTGATAGTGGTGCTCGCCACAATGTAACAACAGCTGGTAATCGGCTGATATGCTGTTTCAGTGAAAACCATCCTTCCGTCAACGCACGGTAAATCCAACAAGCTTTGAGCCTCCCTATTCGTCGTCTAAGAGAAGGTGGACTGAGAGCAAGAAACGCTGCTCAAAAAAGCGACACTGTCAGTTTCCCTCAGAGAAGCCCGTCTGGCTTTTTCTGTTGCTAATGTCGGTAAAACTGTCCAGATGTAGAAAGAGATGAAAACGTTTTCTGTACGGCCTCGACAGCAACCTTTAATAACGGAAGAGTACTTGTTTGTCTGCCAAAAGGACCTTGGTATGATCAAATAGCTGAAAAAGTGGTAGGGAATCAGTAACGGCATGGATATCAGCCGAAGGATGTGGGCTCCTGTGGGAACTGGAAGGGAAACTGGATGCGAAGAGCTATATTTCCGTTCTGGAGAATATCGTGTTGCCTTCTGTAACCGACAGACATCGTAATGATCAGATCATGTTACAACACGATCGATCGCCCGTTTATACGTCATGAGTGGTTAAGAGCTGGTTCTACGACCACAGAAATGTTACTGTTTTACAGTGCCCACCTAAAGGAGTTGACACGAATCCAATTGAGAATATTTGGACAGAAATTGTTAGAATTATAAAGGAAAAGGGACATTCAATGTCTACTAGCCGCCAGCTTTATGATACGGTTCATGACGCTTGTAACGAGTTGGCTGATTGTCCAAACTATATTGCTGGAGTTGTGGGCTCAAAGACCAACAGAATTCGAGCCGTTGTGGAAGCAGAAGGCGGCTGTACGCCATACTGAGCAGCATTAGCAGAGATGTTATTTTTTGTTACCAGTCAGATTTAGAAGATGCCTATAATTTATTTTTTTATGAAGAAGTATAATCTCATGTCATTTTAAGGGAAATCTGCAAGTTTGCACCAATTAAAAAAATAGCCGAGAACCTCGCCGATGAAGGCGTAATTGGAGAGCGGAGGTCGGACTGGAAATGTAGGTTAGAAGACTCGGAAAAAAAGAAATGAAAGTATCCAGTAGACTTCGAGTCACTGTGAAAGTGGAAGGGGGCAATACACGTTCATGAGCAGCATTAGAAGAAGAGTTTTACTTACTGATTTATTTATTTATAGGTGCTTAGTTTCTCACTGTAAACAGTACTACTTCATAAGACCCAACGTTCGTTTACCATAGGCAGCACGGTAACTGTGTCAAACATTTTCAGAGGTACCTATGTTCTCTGAAAGAGTAAAGAAAACGACATGATTTTTAGTTCATTACATTTAAAACGTTTCCAGTGTGCTTTGACATTTTCATCTAAAATTTTGTTATTAGATGCTGTTTCGATAAAAGAGGACAGTACTAAGTTTCAAGATATAATAATTAAATGAAAGTTTTTAATTTAGGTGCTACAGTAGTTAAAAGTTTATATATTGCAAAGATCTGTAGTTATAACACAGACGAAGAAGAAGAAAGTCGAAAAAGACGTAAAAAGAGGAGGCGGGACAGTAAAAGGTGGCGGAGGTCAAATAAAAAAAATATAAAACGCAGTTGGTAAGAACTATTGTTTATGGTGGAAAGCCATAGTCGATATCCCACTTTTTCCCATTCTGAGACTTTTTTGAAACTTTTTTCATCCCTGGGACTAAAAATTGATATCCTATTGTATGTGAATAATATAATAACCAATGCAGTTTACGTAGTAGCACAGAATTTTAATGCACAGCAAACAGATCAGGAACCTATTAAAAGTTTGTTTTATTTTCTAACTGATGACATTGAAAGGAATAACATAACTGTCAAATACAGGTTCCTAGTGGACCCAGAAGTTTTTTGTAATGCCGACTAACTGCTTTCAGTGAGTCCTTCATGCCTAGGTTTTCTGCGTCAACCAATGTTTGAGACTAGGAGTAGTCAGGTTAAGCATTTTTCGCAAAGGGCCAGAATTATAAGACGAACAGTACGTTACTGAGACTGTGCAGATGCCGTTGTTTTAGCAGGCCTCGAGAAAGAAAGTAGAGTCGAACATTCTCACAGCAGCAAATCCCGGATTGACTGATTGATCTGAAATTTTGACACCACGTTGCATTGGAAAAAGTGTGTGGTTTTAGATGTTCTTTTAATACGTTTGCAGAAAGTGTTTGTAAATGGCTTTAATAGCGAATAAGTAATAAAACAGAATGTCATGCCTGACGCAACAGTTTTTTACGCATCTCAACGTTTATGACGTCATATCTCCAGAACCTATACTTCTCCCATCTAAGTATCAAACGAAAATGGAAAAAATACGCAAGCACTCAACAAACTTCTTAAAATGCATTATCTATGGTAGATATGCTGGCGAAAAAGTATGTGAGTGCGCAGCTGCTAGTTTAACAGCGTTTTCTTCTTTTTCTACTTGAGTGATACACTCATTTTTTCTTTTGTGTTCAGAATTTGATTTTTTACTCCATCACGCCATTGTATTAGTCTTTCACCCCCAATATCTCCCCATTTTAATGGTATTCATGAAATTCTGGTTATGTATGATACATGTCCGGACGTAATACAATCGATTTGAGGACAACACTGCGAGATATTTGACGTTTTACTGACAGTCTACATCGACATCTACATGATTACTCTGCAATTCACGTTTAAGTGCATTGCAGAGGGTTCATCGAACCACAATCATATTATCTCTCTACCATTCCACTCCCGAACAGCGCGCGGGAAAAACGAACAGCTAAACCTTTCTGTTCGAGCTCTGAAATCTCTTATTTTATTTTGATGATCATTCCTGCCTATGTAGGCTGGGCTCAACAAAATATTTTCGCATTCGGAAGAAAAAGTTGGTGACTGAAATTTCGTAAATAGATCTCGCCGCGACGAAAAACGTCTTTGCTTTAATGACTTCCATCCCAACTCGCGTATCATATCTGCCACACTCTCCCCTATTACGTGATAATACAAAACGAGCTGCCCTTTTTTGCACCCTTTCGATGACCTCCGTCAATCCCACCTGGTAAGGATCCCACACCGCGCAGCAATATTCTAACAGAGGACGAACGAGTGTAGTGTAAGGTGTCTCTTTAGTGGACTTGTTGCATCTTCTAAGTGTCCTGCCAATGAAACGCAACCTTTGGCTCGCCTTCCCCACAATATTATCTATGTGGTCTTTCCAACTGAAGTTGTTCGTAATTTTAACACCCAGGTACTTAGTTGAATTGACAGCTTTGAGAATTGTACTATTTATCGAGTAATCGAATTCCAACGGATTTCTTTTGGAACTCATGTGGATCACCTCACACTTTTCGTTATTTGGCGTCAACTGCCACTTGCCACACCATACAGCAATCTTTTCTAAATCGCTTTGCTACTGATATTGGTCTTCGGATGACCTTAATAGACGGTAAATTGCGAACAACCCAAGGGAACTGCTCAGATTGTCACCCAGGTCATTTATATAGATCAGGAACAGCAGAGGTCCCAGGACGCTTCCCTGGGGAACACCTGATATCACTTCAGTTTTACTCGACGATTGCTGTCTATTACTACGAACTGCGACCTTCCTGACAGGAAATCACGAATCCAGTCGCACAACTGAGACGATACCCCATAGGCCCGTAGCTTGATTAGAAGTCGCTTGTGAGGAACGGTATCAAAAGCTTTCCCGAAATCTAGAAATACGGAATCAACCTGAGATCCCCTGTCGATAGCGGCCATTACTTCGTGCGAATAAAGAGCTAGCTGCGTTGCACAAGAACGATGTTTTCTGAAACCATGCTGATTACGTATCAATAGATCGTTCCCTTCGAGGTGATTCATAATGTTTAAATACAGTATATGCTCCAAAACCCTACTGCAAACCGACGTCAATGATATAGGTCTGTATTTCGATGGATTACTCCTACAACCCTTCTTAAACACTGGTGCAACCTGCGCAATTTCCCAATCTGTAGGTACACATCTATCGGTGAGCGAGCGGTTGTATATGATTGCTAAGTAGGGAGCTATTGTATCAGCGTAATCTGAAAGGAACCTAATCGGTATACAATCTGGACCTGAGACTTGCCCGTATCAAGCGCTTTGAGTTGCTTCGCAACCACTAAGGTATCTACTTCTAAGAAACTCATGCTAGCAGCTGTTCGTGTTTCAAGTTCTGGAATATTCCATTCGTCTTCCATGGTGAAGGAATTTCGGAAAACTGCGTTCAATAACTCCGCTTTAGCGGCACAGTCGTCGGTAACAGTACCATCGGCACTGCGCAGCGAAGGTATTGACTGCGTCTTGTCGCTTGTGTACTTTACATACAACCAGAATTTCTTCGGATTTTCTACCAAATTTCGAGACAATGTTTCGTTGTGGAACCTATTAAAGGCATCTCGCATTGAAGTCCGTGCCAAATTTCGCGCGTCTGTAAATTTTAGCCAATCTTCCGGATTTCGGGTTCCTCTGAACTTCGCATGCTTTTTCCGTTGCCTCTGCAACAGCGTTCGGACCTGTTTTGTGTACCATGGACAAAGCCATTTTTCACGCAATGTCAGTTTTGTTACAATAACCTTTCACCACAAACCGAAGAGCATAAATGTGCAGTTCATTTGCATTTTTCGATTATCTAATCTGCTGTCGGTTTGCAGCCATATCTTAGATCAGCTCAGTAAGCAAACACATTAGAGCATCCATACGTCAGGTTTTTAGCTTTCTTGGTCTTTCATCTCGAAGGCATGGCTGCCCAGTTTGAGCTCCACCACCAGTCGTAAACTCCACTGTTCCCACCATCTGCACCAGGGAGTCTTAGACTAGTGTCTGCTAGCGCAGCTCCGAAGCAGGCTACGGATAGCAGTCAGGACGTTGCTGCCTGTTCCTGAAGTTCTTCAGATGGCTAGTGCAATAGCGACGGAGCATTACTGCTGGTATTTCTTTGATCGTTCACTCACTTTCGGGAATTTTTCTGAGTGATCCTGCTAGATTCTCGTAATATTCTTTCCATTTTGATGAAGTAATCTGATTAATCAGAACAGTTACTGTACTGATATTTAAAACAAATGCCATATATTCTTCACTCTCAGTTCCACAGCCTTAAAAAATTTGCACCTATGGCCGGAGAATAAAGAGAATAACTTTAAATCTCTCTAGGAAGGTCACTGCACGCTTAGATGGCAACTGAATCTTTATTTCATGTTATGAGTTGTCTGCGTTAACTACCTTCAGAGCATTGAAAGAAGCGGAAAGTATCAGCTTCATGTGAGCTCAATGACACTAAGCTCATCCTGTGATGTAACGTGCCTAGTTAAGATCTCGTTAGACTACAGATAGGTATCGAGTCAGGTTTTCTTTTCTGTTTGCAAATATCAATAACCGAATACATTAACAAAATGAGAAGGACCCCTTTGCTTTACTACAACTGAACGATCAGTCTATTTTTATTTTTAACCATCAACTCTCTTCTCAAATGCGATAGACTTCATTCGTTATTGGTTTGTTACTGTTTACATTACTATTGTTAGTCTTTCAGTTGCAGGAGATTTCGTATCCCTATTTTGTGCACGTGACCACTGATTCTGTAAGAATGGAATGTTGGCTGTTTTGCCGCGCAGAATATACATATTTAGCTCGGCGTCTTGTGTTCAGTACAATAGGGAAAACCCAATAAAAACAAACGACAACTGACGACGCAGGCAATACTCTGCGAAAATTTTTGTTGATTTCACACCGTGTTGGCAGATAAATTGCCGTCGCAGAGTATTACTCAACACTCGAATATGTAGTAAGGACTCTGTGACTGCTACAGATACCTAGGAATTTGTAAGCATGGCCATTGTTTACTCTTGGCTCAGCTACTGGTTATAGTGGGACAACTCTGAATGGAATACTATGTTTGATAATTTTGTTGTGCTGCTATTCGAATAAGTTATGGCAGTGCATTAATTAGAGTTTCTTCTTGCTCTTGCTTACGCACCAGTGTAATGTGTTACTTAAATTCTAGGTAATCATGTGCTTGTTTCACTTGTGACATTCCATTTCGAATGCAGTTAGTAAGTCTTCTAGCCATCTTGACCCAATACCGTGGGAGCAAGTGTGCTGGTCTACTTCCCGAACACCAAGCAACAACACGGAAGAAAACGTCGCTACAACGATTCGAAGGAACAGTAAACGACTTGGATGTGGATTCTTTTTATCATTTACGGACCAGTCTAGGTGGAAAACACTAAGAAAGCAATGAACAGACGATTTGGTATACATTTCCGTGTTAATGAACATCTTTTTCACTTTCTTTCCTTCTAAACCCTCAAGTGAATTCATTACTACATGGCATCGAATAATAGTGAACTATGTTTGTTCTTGCTTCCATCCCCACAAACATACATAAGGTTTTTGTATGACCGTCATGTGACTGGAAGTTTGAGGGACCTCGGCCGTTCACTTATGCAATGAAATGCTACTCCAGCTGCCGTCCTTACGATGTTATTTATTATATGGCACCGAAACTGGTAGCCATATAATAAACAACGTCCTAAGAACGGCTGTAGGTGTTGCATTTCATTACATAACATACATAAGAGTGCACACTGACAGTCGATTTCGAGGTGTAAGGTATTTAGTATCTTATTTGGTCACATCTGTAAAGAGCGAAATACCTACAGTCAAGAAATGAAATTTTTCTTCTCAGTGTATCGTCTTAAATTAATGTTATACAGCGTAGGTCACCAACGTGGAAGGTAAATATTAAGTGCTTGATGTGCTCGTCTTATACGGACTATCAGCGGGGAAGCGCGCGAGCGTTTTAATTTATGCGGCGTTATCTACTGAATCCTTCTAACGTCGCCTTCTAGGCTTTCTATATTTAAGTCATTTTCTAATATTTCCAACGTGAAAGACGACTGTGAAGCTCGGTGTTATGTAGTTTTAATGTAGGGATATGACGCTAGTGACATTAGTTTCGCTCATGCAGGATCTGGCAAGCGAAGTATTGAGGTACTTAATTTTTCACCAAGATTACAATTGTCCCAGAACACAAATGAATAATGCACTTACGCTGACAGTTTGCAACGAAGCTTATATAAATGAAATAGAAAGTATCTGGATATCAGCCATTCTTCACATGTTCGGTCAGAGGGCTGGCTGCCCTCTGTAATAAAAAGAGCTGAGTGAAGTAATTAACGATCAACTGAAAGGGGTGTCATTTGAGGTCCGGCCACTACAAACAACGAACACAATAACGAACAAAATTATACAAAAAAAAGTGGCTCTGCATGGGCGTTACCATCCGACGTCAGTGTGGGTTGTTAGTTCTAATCGCTGTGGGAACCAGGGCACTCAGAGTTTTTTTTTCCGTTTCACTTAATGGAAATGAAAATTGCTAAAGTCTTTAACGAAATCCGAGGAAATGTTTTTACGTTAAGTCTTCTCACACTCTCAATTTAGTAAGCTGTATTAAGGCCATAGATGACCGTTCTGCAAATAGCAAGCTGCAGCATTACACAAACGTCTCTGAAGACGACCGTCAACGATACGAATTTGAGTTTTGTTTGTCGGGTAGCACCCATATACCAGGAGAATAATTATGAAGTTAACATAATGATTAATATACTTCCTCTGTCTTTCATTTACGTAATGCCTGTTAGCAACACCTCTAGGCGTTTGTTGACACCGACGTTTGCAATTTCCATCCACTCAGAATAGCTTCGAATATCGGTAGTTTTGTTGGTTTAAATCTAATTTAATACTTAAATATACTTTCAATTCGAGTTAAGTTCTCGATCGCCCATATATGATCCGCCAGCTGTGCGGTGTGTCTGTGTTGCAACACATCATGCGCTGCAAGGTATTCACACTGCTTATCGGATACATTTATCCTAAAGATTGAAACAACAACAGTGAAACACATTACACCACTGTTACTAACTGAGGTTCAAATTGGTTCAAATGGCTCTGAGCACTATGGGACTTAACATCTGTGGTCATCAGTCCCCTAGAACTTAGAACTACTTAAACCTAACTAACCTAAGGACATCACACACATCCATGCCCGAGGCAGCATTCGAACCTGCGACCGTAGCAGTCGCGCGGTTCCGGACTGAGCACCTGAACCGCTAGACCACCGCGGCCGGCTACTAACTGAGGGTTGAAGAAAATACACGAACTCGTGAATAAATCATTGTATACAGAACCGGCCCTAAGTGGAAAAGAAGCGAGATATAAAACATTAACAATAACATTAAACAACGTGGTGACGTATTTTAAGTTAATCACAAACTATAAAATCAGTTTCGTGCCATACTCACGTCTTACATATTAGTGTAGTAGAAAAATCATCATGTGTCGTCTGCTACAAGTGTGAAATACCAGTCGTAGACTTTTCTGTGGAACATTATTCAAGAACAATAAAGAATCTTATACTAAGCAAAGCAATGAGCGTAGAGGTCGCTGTCGCCAAGGGCGACGGAGTGCAGTTCCTCTGCTGCAATGGCTGCCGGGCGACACTAAATCGGCCCCGGATAGTGTAGTCGTAGAAAACACGACCAACTTGAACTGAAGATAAGACATCCTCCATGAAATACCGCAGCCTACAACAGTGCTGCAGATTGTGCAGATAGCCAGACTTAGACGTTTCAGTGCAACCTGTTTAATGTCCCATCTCGCGATCGGCGAGTGCTTAGAATCTGTGACGACAGGCTGCCAGTCAGATTTTATATCCAAAACTATACTGTGTGTCGTAGGGAAGTTATTAATCTTTCAAAGTATGTTTCCTCGAAACTGGCTGTGAAGTGCTTGTACACTACCGACCGAGTTGGCGGAGTGATTACCACAGTGGACTCGCATTCATAAAAACGAGAGTTCAAACCCGCGTGCGGCTATACTGATTTAGGTTTCCGGTGATTTCACTTAATCGCTTCAGGTAAATGACGGGATGGTTCCTGTGAAAGAGCACGGCCGGCTTGTTTTCCTAATCCGATGGGACTGGCGACCCCGCTGTTTTGTCCCCTCCACCAAATCAACGAGCCTACCCTTTTACACTAATGTATAAGCGTAACATTTCCTGTTACGTTACATTAAATTACAAACTGTAATCGCCACAGATTCTGCTCTTTTTACCGTGGAACTTTTGTAAGGTTACATTCAGATTCTGTTTAAATTCGCCTGCAGTACACACTTTTGAACCAGCCAGCAGATATAGCGACACTGAGACAAGTCGGTCGAAGCATATTGTAATTTGTGTGCATACAATTCCCCACTTTGTTTCAGTACCAGCTTCCATGCACTCAAAGTGTTTGTCTGAAGCCAAAAATAACAATATAAAAACCAATAAGAGCAGGAAAAGCCACGAAATTCAAGTCAAAATGTAGACGACATGTCATAATTAAGATGATATCGTAATGATTCACGATTACGATATGACTGTGACTACATGCAACTTTCGAGTTTGCTGAGTTACGCATTCAACAGCATTCAATTTTAGTGGACATTTCACCTTCCTTAAAGCATCACAATTCGTTAGCAAGTTGTAAAATAATTATAATCTTGTCGTTTAGCAACGAAAGGAAGTATTATGACGAAGCAAGCTAACTAACGAGTAGACTATGTTATAACAACAGAATATACATTTACGGTTGAATTCGTAGCAGTAGGTGCGTTGCACAACAATATTAACTAGGGGTCCTAGTTTCTCCATTAGTAGATCGTTACCAGGATAATGTGGCCTCATATCGCAAATTGTCAGTATAAGAAGCGCAGTATCCGCAAACGTCGGTGAGCAGTTGAGGAAAGGCGATGCTTTCCTCTGTTCTACTCAATCGCAGCGCATGTCACGCCTTAGTTCCGCGTAAGGCCGCGTTCCACGCACGAGTCAAAAACGACCAACAGCGCACGAATACGCTTGGGTGTTCTGCCGCAAGATGGCTACTACAGCAAGCCAGCTATTACTTTAAAACGGAGCCCATAAATCGTAGAATATTGTAACTCAAGAGTAATGCAACAAAATTAGCCTTAGTTAGGAAAGTAAGGCCATAAAGTAGTGCTGTGCCTTAAATTTACAAAGCGAGGAATCTTCATGGAGAATTTCATAATTGTGTATATCGTCAGCCACTAAGATCGCCACACAAACTATTCAAATATACGAAGATGAGCAGAGACACGTTCGACTGTCTCATCAACAAATTAATGGGGAGTGTTTCTTATGTGACAATGAACCTTCAGTAGTTGATAAGTGCGGAAGAATGGCTGACTAATACCAAATATTTGACTGCAGTTTGTAGGAGATGTCTGCAGCGTAATGGTAGTCCCTGGGCTCGCCGAGGCTGGTGGTTTCGATCCCAGCTACTTTCGATAATTTAACTTACTGAAATACACTCCAGTCATCAGGCCTGTGTCCTAAGTTTTATTTATACATTTACACTGCATCTCAACGTATATTTTTAAGCTCTTGCCAAAGTACTTCCTCTTTAAGGGTACACACATAAATCCAAGTATATAACACCTATCAAATTCCTAATAAAACAGAAGAGCTTGAGATATACATAAAGGTCATTATTTACTGTTAATAGTAAATATGTGTTTACAATGATCACATACAGTATGTACTTTTATGGACATATGATGGAGAAGGTAGTTACATCTGCTAAACCGACACTAAGTTTCCGAAGATGAAATGACAGCACTTTAAACGTATTGGTCAAATGTTTGAGCGGAGCTAAGGCAAGAGTCGCTATAAATCACACAATGAGTTTTTGTCCGAATTTTAGTAAAC
This sequence comes from Schistocerca americana, assembly GCF_021461395.2. NCBI lineage: Eukaryota > Metazoa > Arthropoda > Insecta > Orthoptera > Acrididae > Schistocerca > Schistocerca americana. The sequence goes on along the minus strand of NC_060130.1, from coordinate 376,574,705 downwards.
AAACAAAGAGTGGGAAACGGGCAAACAGAGTACAAAAGTGATCAATGTGAGGTCTAGTTTTGCAAATAAATATTTGATTGCTTCAAGCCGGCCGCGGTGGCCGTGCGGTTTTGGCGCTGCAGTCCGGAACCGCGGGACTGCTACGGTCGCAGGTTCGAATCCTGCCTCGGGCATGGGTGTGTGTGATGTCCTTAGGTTAGTTAGGTTTAAGTAGTTCTAAGTTCTAGGGGACTTATGACCTAAGATGTTGAGTCCCATAGTGCTCAGAGCCATTTGAACCATTTTTTGATTGCTTCAAAGTGATCAGGGTAATTGAGGGAAACTTAATTAGTGATTTGAGGAAAAATCAAAATATTTCACGAACAGCTGCTGCGAGCTTTGTAAATTCTGTCAAAAAGTTCATCTCTTCAAAACCTGGCTCTTTTTGCACATAAAAAGATACTGTGATGTGATATTTAACAGTCAGAAATGCTCCCTTTGGAATCAAGTTGTAAATTTAGAATTTCTGAGAACAGAAGACGCTAGGAAGATTAATGAGGTGTGAATGTCATGCTTCTGAATAAAACTTGAAGATTAAAAAATGAAAGAAATCGGTCGAATATTTTGTGAAATGATTTGTCAAAAAAAAAAAAAAAAAAAAAAAAAAAAAAAAAAAAAAAAAAAAAAACGGATCAGATAAACATTTGATGTGTCTTTAAATGATGCTCAAAATAATATACAGCAAACGAGCAAACGAGGAGCATCAAATGTTTCTCTAATCTCCTTTATTTCTTACTTTTAGGCAAATAATTTCACAAATTAGGCATCTTTGGAAGTTTAGTACCAGTTTAGCAGATGTCAATACCCTCTGCATTGAAACGTAATGCCATTGTAAGACCAGAAAAGTACACATTGTATGTGAATATTGTAAATAGAGATTGAGTATTTACAAAAACTAATGACATTTATTGTGTGGCAAGCTCTTGTGATTTATTAAGATTTGCAGGGTGTTTCAAAAATGACAGGTATATTTGAAACGGCAATAAAAACTAAACGAGCAGCGATAGAAATACACCGTTTGTTGCAATATGCTTGGGACAACAGTACATTTTCAGGCGGACAAACTTTCGAAATTACAGTAGTTACAATTTTCAACAACAGATGGCGCTGCAAGTGATGTGAAAGATATAGAAGACAACGCAGTCTGTGGGTGCGCCATTCTGTACGTCGTCTTTCTGCTGTAAGCGTGTGCTGTTCACAACGTGCAAGTGTGCTGTAGACAACATGGTTAATTCCCTAGAACAGAGAATTTTTCTGGTGTTGGAATTCCACCGCCTAGAACACAGTGTTGTTGCAACAAGACGAAGTTTTCAACGGAGGTTTAAAGTAACCAAAGGACCGAAAAGCGATACAATAAAGGATCTGTTTGAAAAATTTCAACGGACTGGGAACGTGATGGATGAACGTGCTGGAAAGGTAGGGCGACCGCGTATGGCTACCACAGAGGGCAACGCGCAGCTAGTGCAGCAGGTGATCCAACAGCGGCCTCGGGTTTCCGTTCGCCGTGTTGCAGCTGCGGTCCAAATGACGCCAACGTCCACGTATCGTCTCATGCGCCAGAGTTTACACCTCTATCCATACAAAATTCAAACGCTGCAACCCCTCAGCGCCGCTACCATTGCTGCACGAGAGACATTCGCTAACGATATAGTGCACAGGATTGATGACGGCGATATGCATGTGGGCACCATTTGGTTTATTGACGAAGCTTATTTTTACCTGGACGGCTTCGTCAAGAACTGGCGCATATGGGGAACCGAAAAGCCCCATGTTGCAGTCCCATCGTCCCTGCATCCTCAAGAAGTACTGGTCTGGGCCGCCATTTCTTCCAAAGGAATCATTGGTCCATTTTTCAGATCCGAAACGACTACTGCATCACGCTATCTGGACATTCTTCGTGAATTTGTGGCGGTACAAACTGCCTTAGACGACACTGCGAACACCTCGTGGTTTATGCAAGATGGTGCCCGGCCACATCGCACGGCCGACGTCTTTAATTACCTGAATGAATATTTCGATGATCGTGTGATTGCTTTGGGCTATCCGAAACATACAGGAGGCGGCGTGGATTGGCCTCCCTATTCGCCAGACATGAACCCCTGTGACTTCTATCTGTGGGGACACTTGAAAGACCAGGTGTACCGCCAGAATCCAGAAACAATTGAACAGCTGAAGCAGTACATCTCATCTGCATGTGAAGCCATTCCGCCAGACACGTTGTCAAAGGTTTCGGGTAATTTCATTCAGAGACTACGCCATATTATTGCTACGCATGGTGGATATGTGGAAAATATCGTACTATAGAGTTTCCCAGACCGCAGCGCCATCTGTTGTTGAAAATTGTAACTACTGTAATTTCGAAAGTTTGTCTGCCTGAAAATGTACTGTTGTCCCAAGCATATTGCAGCAAACGGTGTATTTCTATCGCTGCTCGTTTAGTTTTTATTGCCGTTTCAAATATACCGGTCATTTTTGAAACACCCTGTAGATGGGTGTGGTGTGTACACACTTAGAGATCAAGTACTCTGGTAAGTTCTTAAAAATATACGTTAGATGCAGTGTAAAGGGTATAGATGAAACTTAGTTCACGTAACAGATGACAGAATTGTATTTCAGTCAATTAAGGTACAGAATGCAGCTGGTATCGAACCCAGCACCCTCGGCGAGTCACATTGCTATTCACAGATACTACCATTACACGACAGATATCTATAGAAAATTGCTTACAAATTTTTGTTATTAGTCAGCAATTCTTCCGCACTTATCAGCAATTGGAAGTTCATGCTCACATAAGAAACACTAGTCTTTAATTTATGGATCAGATAGTCGAACGCATCCCTGCTCGGCCTCGTACATTACAATAATTTGTCTGGTGACATTCGTAGCTGATGATATAAATAATTATGAAATTCTCCATGGAGTTTCCTCCCTTTGTAAATTTCATGCACAGCACTCCTTTATCGCCTTACTTTCCAAACTAAGGCTAATTTTGCTGTCATGCTCTTGAGCTACGATACTGTACGATTTGTGTGTACAGTTTTATGGAAACAATTGGTCTGCTATAGTAGCTATCTTGTAGATGGACAGCAGGGCAGCCGAGCGTAACGTCCGATGCTGCGGCTTGTCACACACCCATTCACCACACGCTGTTGGCCGCTTTTGACACTTACGTAGGACGCGGCTTTTAACAAAAAAAAAAAAAAAAAAAAAAAAAAAAAAAAAAAAAAAAAAAAAAAAAACTGCCACACACGACAGCACGACAAGCATGGATAAAAAGAATTTCCTTTTTACACGGCAACCTGCTGCAGCTAAAATTCGTGGCATGTTCTTCGGTATACCTCAGACGTTTCAGAAATGCTTCTTGCGTTAGTTTTACTTGTAATATTAAAGCGCAAAATTGCCAAATGATAACTCATGGTGTCATAATAGATGAAGAAGTTTCTGTGAATTTATCCGATTTTTTTAAGAGTGAATAGGTTTCCTAACGTCATTCCAGTGAAGGGAAATGTAACACCTAGTTATAGCAGAATCAACACCTTGACATACTAAGTAAGATATTTCTTGTGGAGAAATCCGACTCGCCTTTATACGTATACACTTTTCATACAAGTTTTCCGAACGTTACTCTACGGTTAACGCATGTGTCTTTTAACTATAGGTAATTTTCATTAACGAGACAGAATACCGGTCCGCAGCTCGTGGTCGTGCGGTAGCGTTCTCGCTTCCCGCGCCCGGGTTCCCGGGTTCGATTCCCGGCGGGGTCAGGGATTTTCTCTGCCTCGTGATGACTGGGTGTTCTGTGATGTCCTTAGATTAGTTAGGTTGAAGAAGTTGTAGGGGACTGATGACCATAGATGTTAAGTCCCATAATGCTCAGAGCCATTTGAACCATTTTTTAACAGAATACCGTGAGAAACAAATCCATGTTACAAATTTAGTTTCGTACGTGTTTCGTAGGTCCAGCGATTGTAGACACAGCAGAACATATCTGTCTTGATGAACTTAAAGTCAGAGATGTCTCCATTCACAGTATTTCCACAATTATTTGGTTGAAGCTGCGTATTTAAAAGGACCCTGGATTTCATATTCCCAACACCTCTTAGTCTGCGGACGCTGCACGATGAGCCCACTCCTTGAATTTTCATTAATAAGGTGAGGTGCGAAGGGATGTGAACATTCCCTCAATGATCCAGCCTTCATTCAGCGTATGGGAACTTCATGACTGTGGCGTCCAATACAGATAAGTTCTTCTCGTTCTCGAGCAGTAGAGGCTCAGTGGTAAACATCGCATGCGATGTCGACGTTCTGATTCCTCATTAAGCAGCTTTTTCAGTATTTACTTATTTGATCGAATAGATTACATCTATGTTAATGTGTCAGGATTGGCGAGGTAGGGAAAGCAGTAGGCACCCGTTGAGGTGATGAAGTTAAACATTTTATGTAGACATGATGGTTTATTTCAGTAAAAAGTGGTTGAAGGCAGGGCTAGAGAAGCAGCTGAAACTGAATGGGCTGCTGCCCAAGAGAGCAGGAGAGGAGAGCGTCTAACCGGGTCGGAAGCTGCCAGCAGAAGAGAGTGGACGGCGTGTCCGCTCCCGGCGGATGGCCGCGTCTCCACCCCCACGTAACCACCTCCATACCTCCTTATTGGACAGCCAAATTGTAAACCCGCGGTTCGGTAGCGTAACCTCGTCAGCAACACATGAGTTTAGCTGCTGATGGTTCAACACGTGATTTTCGAAGTGGTTCTGTCCGGTATAATGCAATGTGACTTACGAGCTGACACTAGCCGCCAGCAGAAGGCACTGGCGAACATCAATTGAAATATAAAAAGTTAAACCTTTATAATAATACATCTACTCAGTAACGGCCCCCAGTGTACGCCCTTCTCCCCTCCGCAGGAGTGAAGCATGGGGAGCAAATTGACAGTTACTATGGGGCTCCTGCGAAGGACAGCTATACATATTTTTTGGCCATAGATTTTTGCTTAGGACAAGTACTGAAAGAATGACAATATTTTTTGTATTAATATCTTGCGTGACAAAACTTGGGCGACGGCGGATGGTGCGGCGATGTCGTGAGGTGCTACGAGTGGCAGCGCAATGTGCGGCGATCAGCTGTTGACGCTGGCAGCGGCGGAGGTCGATGGCCGCGGCGGGCAGCGGGGGCTGTAGCGCATTGCAACTTCCGCCGGAGCGTATAAGCGGGGGGTTCCGGAAGGGGCGAAGCACAGATCACAAGTGTGGAAGGGGATTAACAATTTTGCATTAATTAAAACGCATACGGTGATTCACTTTGTTGGTTATGCCTAAAGGAGCGACATTGCCTTTTCTTTTTGGAGATATTTTATTTATTTATTACTCCTTTTGTATCCACGTGATATTCAGACCATGGCAATTTTCTACTGGACTACTGGTATGGGGTAACAAGAAACATTCCTGTTCCCATTACAAAAAACTGGGACAGCAGGAAGGGGCGACCGAAGTCGCGCAAAAAGTCAATTTCTAAAAGCTACCCAAACCAATAAACCAATAAGGATAATTATTAGAGGTGTACATACAGAACTGAAATACTGTTGGTTGTACCAATCCGTGATAGGCGCAGTGGCACGATCTAGTGTGATCTGCCCTGACTCTGTTTACCAGATCGGTTAAAGATTGAATCAGCTGGGAATGTGAGTGACTGGGGAGGGATGGCCAATTGTCAGGCGACGGTAGTACCATCGTTTGTCTGGTAAATACCACATGAGAGTGGGGAGTCGCACGTTATGTGCATAAGATAAGTGTGCAGGCACTTGCTCGGTGGGGGTAGTGATATCACAGTGAGAACTATTAAATAATAAACCGCTGCCATTGAGTAGCACATGGTACGGCTGGGTTGGTCGAAAGTACTCGTAACACACGATAGCGGGTGCTTCAATCTTATTACGTCGTGGGTGTATTTATTTGAATAAACATACGGTTCTCTCTCACTTCCTAAACACATGGCGGAGCACTGTATCCAGATGGTAGCAATGCCGATTTCCGTGCTCGTTCGTAACATCTTCATCACTAAATTACTTCGTAAAAAGTAGGGTGAACAACAACAAAATTTGAGTTCGTCTGGGTGAAATGTGCAAAACGCACATGGGGTGCGAACTACAATTCTTCACTTACTTGGGTGAAACTTATTTAGTTTGATCCCATCACAAAATCTATTTCGCTTACCGCTCAACAGGGAGAGGGTAGCGCCCTTCTTCTCAACTTCGCCGGCCGCTGTGGCCGAGCGGTTCTAGGCACTTCACTCTGGAACCGCACAACCGCTACGGCCGCAGGTTCGAATTCTGTCTCAGGCATGGACGTGTGTGATGTGCTTAGGTTAGTTAGGTTTAAGTAGTTCTAAGTTCTAGGGGACTGATGACCTCAGATGTTAAGTCCCATAGTGCTCAGAGCCATTTCTCAACTTCAGGAGCGCATTCGACTCTTCCCTATTGAGTATCTTAGATAACTCGGGTGCTTCCTTTCTTATAAACATACCAGTCCGGCTCTGGGCATGAACATAGTGCATAATACGATTCCGGAATCGCTAACTCTCAAAATCGTGTATCACGCCTGAAGGGGGATCCTACGTAATGGGTGTATTGCTATAGTGCAACATATCTAGATTCCAGGGCTGTGGTGGGCCTTTACATACTTGGGTCATAAATATATAATACAAGTGCATATTGTCCAAAACAAATGGCATAAATTATAAAAATACATGCATGATATAACATATAGGGTGTAGCAAGGGCTTTGCTTTGCATCAAAATGGCTGTGAAATGCTTAAACGTAACACAGAATCATAAGGGGACAAAAAATACATATCATTGGGTATGAATTATTAATCAGCTAGCAGCTGGCAACGCATAGTGGGTCAGACATTGCTTAACACCTCTAATCATACAAAATGTGCATAATACTGACCCTTCTGGTATATATCTGGGTGGGAAAGAAGAGGTTAGGCACCGTTTACTGGTGGGGTGTACTTGTTTTAGTGTTCTGGTGGTGCATTATGTTGTAGGGACAGGACGGACTTAATTGTAATTATTCTTTTCTTGTCGGCTGTGGCCGAGGCTCGAAGCCTCTTTCTCTTGGGTCGTGTGCTCTCTCCTAATACCTGTAAAGCTGTCAGATGTGTAAAGGGGACATAAGTCTTACGTTCAAGGTGCGGGGTATAGTGAATAGGTACGCAATATTTAGTTCGTAGTATTAATTTTTAAACTTGTCTGTTTGGGGGTTTTCTTATTGGTGAAGATACGTGTATGGTAAGAATTTTCAAGGTGCCACCAAATCTGAATGGTGAAACAATTTATCAAACTCGGTACATAGTGAACCAGGTAGCGTTATAAAATTGGCAAGGGGCACAAGAAGACGTGCTTTGACAGAGGCAGGTTTCAGGTTAACGCTGAGATAGTGGAACGGCTATGCAGCGCACATAGCTCCAGCGTGTTGTAAGTGAAAGATTTTCAAGACTCCTTGGGACGTTTTAATTAACCATTTATGAAATGCTCTTCACGTAAATTAGTAATATTAGAGTGGGATTAGTGACTGTTGCGAATAGTACTCTAACTCCTTTCTAGAAGGAATTGATTTAAACGGGTTTCTTTGGTAAAATTACTGTAGCTCATTTATAAAGAATTATTTTACTCTCATGGTGGCAAAAGTGAATAGGCTGTAGTGGGCACGTAATGGTGAAACTATTTAAGGATTTGTAAAGGGAGCAGGTAGTCGCTTCTTAAGATTTGTCACACCAGACGGCAGATGGTATGGTGGTACTATACAGGGTGATTCAAAAAGAATACCACAACTTTAAAAATGTGTATTTAATGAAAGAAACATAATATAACCTTCTGTTATACATCATTACAAAGAGTATTTAAAAAGGTTTTTTTCACTCAAAAACAAGTTCAGAGATGTTCAAAATGGCCCCCTCCAGACACACGAGCAATATCAACCCGATACTCCAACTCGTTCCACACTCTCTGTAGCATATCAGGCGTTACAGTTTGGATAGCTGCTGTTATTTCTCGTTTCAAATCATCAATGGTGGCTGGGACAGGTGGCCGAAACACCATATCCTTAACATACCCCCATAAGAAAAAATCGCAGGGGGTAAGATCAGGGCTTCTTGGAGGCCAGTGATGACGTGCTCTGTCAAGGGCTGCCTGGCGGCCGATCCATCGCCTCGGGTAGTTGACGTGCATGTAGTTACGGACAGATAAGTGCCAATGTGGTGGCGCTCCATCCTGCTGAAATATGAATTGTTGTGCTTCTTGTTCGAGCTGAGGGAACAGCCAATTCTCTAACATCTCCAGATACTGTAGTCCAGTTACAGTAGCACCTTCGAAGAAAAAGGGACCAAAAACTTTATTGGCTGAAATGGCCAACAAATGTACAACTAAATGAAACTTTATAGCTCCCTTAATTCGCCGACAGATAGTGCTTAGCTCTGCCTTTTGTCGTTGCAGAGTTTTAAATTCCTAAAGTTGTGGTATTCTTTTTGAATTACCCTGTACTTCAGAGGCGGCTCAAAAATCAGAGCGCCACCAAGCTAAATTGTGGTGCACGGGAAGACACCCCATAATGGCGCGCTTCGTTAATGCGATGCTTTTACGCTTTGCGTTCCATCAGCTGGAAATCGCTTGCTTCCAAAGTCTCCTTGGAGTTATAGCCTGGTCAGTGGGCATATTAATTGTTTAGGTGTGCAAGTAAATTTATGGGTGGGATTTTAAGTTGCTGAAGTTACCGAGTATTAAATGGAAGGATGGTAGAAATCATGTTAGAAATAGCTGTTACATAAGAAGATGGTACGTTTCTGCATACACAGATGGCGCAATGGCGCACCGCACGGAGAGTGGGAAAAGGGGGGGGGGGGAAATCAGGTGGTGACACAGCCAGCATGGGCTAGTGGGATGGCGCGGTGTGGGGACGGGTGGGGAGGTAAGAGCAGTGCCAGGTGTTTGAAGTGACTCTGCCCTTCACATTATGGCCGCCGAACGTGCGACTCTTTGTTGACAGGTTCACCTGATTCTGACAGGTGGAGTGCACATGTTTACAACTTTGCAGTACTGCCGAGCAGCTGTACTTACCTTCTGAGTTAACCTGAAGCACAGGCATCCGTGAGGGACGGTAGGGGGAATTTGGAGTGGCAGTGTTATATGTAGGCCATGTGGCCATGGTGTAAGAATAATCATTGAGTTATCTAACATTTCTTTTGGTGTCAAAGCGACAAGTTATGTTCCTTTGTTAGGAGCAAATTTCTTAGTTAGAACTGCATGTTATTAATTATCACTCTGGGTGTTCAAATGGGGAAATTACTTACTAAAACATGGTGCCATTTCAGGGAGAAAGTCTTTGGAATGAGAAGGTAGAGACTTAATGCATTCATTACTTCATACAGTATCGTGATACTGATCCATAACTTCTCCATATGATACTTTTATTTAGAATTAAATGTATTGGTATTGAAAATACAGCTGTTGTCCGACCACTAGGGGTATCATGGGAACGTAGTAAAAATACTGGTTAAAACTAGGGATTAACTAGAATAGGTCAGCGTTGCAGACCAGGCTGTGTGGGTAAAGCTCTGATAACTTCTTCCAGAGAGGAAGGCTAGGGTGACATCTTAGTTATCACAGCATGGGAACATAAAATACATATTGTATAGGTTGAATGTTCATTTGTAAAGTAAAGTAACAAGGTTGTTGCTTAAGCCTTGTTCGTATATATAACTAGGAGGTAAGAAGCAGTGCCTTGGTGTTTAGTCCCTGGATCTAAGAGCATATAGGTGTTTAGATCTCAGAGAATATCTAGAGCGAGCTGGGGGTGGTGGAACTTCCTGTTTCCGCAGCTTCACAGGGCGGGAAGAACCTGCTGAAGGTCTGGCGCTTGTCTCAGAAGGCGGTGGCAGATGCATGGTACCTGAATAGGGTTTTAGTCTATCAGAATAGACGACCACCTTGCAGTCAGGCAGTTGTAATTCGGCGTTGACAGGGGAAGAGAGCCGAATAATTGAATATGGTCTGTCATACTGAGGGGTAAGTTTCTTTACTCTTCCTTTCTCTATACTAGGGTTTTTTTAACAAAACCAAATCACCAGGTTTATGGAGAGGGGGGAGGATGGCATTTTTGTTACTTCTTTCCATCTGTTTCCTGGTTGCTTTGCAGATGTTCCCTTGTACCTTCTTCAAAATGGCCTTAAGGTGGCGGGATAACCCCCTAATGACTGTGTGATCGATGCCCGGAGGTAATTTTTCAATCTAATAGGTAGATTCAAAAAAATGGTTCAAATGGCTCTGAGCACTATGGGACTCAACTGCTGAGGTCATTAGTCCCCTAGAACTTAGAACTAGTTAAACCTAACTAACCTAAGGACATCACAAACATCCATGCCCGAGGCAGGATTCGAACCTGCGACCGTAGCGGTCTTGCATAGGTAGATTCAATAGGGCAGCCAAACACTATCTCATAAGGAGTATGGTCAGTGGCTTCATGGAAATGGCTATTGTACACACTTGCCACGTACAGAATGTATCTTTGCCAGCCACTGTGGGCTGAGTTGATGTAATAGGAGAGTATTCGTTTCACAGTGCAATGGACATGCTCAATGTGGCCATTTGCCTGGGGGTGAAAAGGAGTGGTTCTCCATTTTCTAATTCTCAGCAATTTGCAAACTTGGACAAATAATGCAGACATAAAATTGGTTCCTTGATCGGTTATAATGGCTTCAGGGCTTTCGAAAGGAAGGGCAAGATGATCCTCAAAAGCTCGTGCTACTGTTTCAGCTGACATGTCAGCAATGAGTACCAAAATAAGATATTGGGAATAGTGATCAATAATGGACAGAATATTTTTACTTCCTTGTGTACTTAAGGGAAGTGGCACGACTGCATCCAAAGCCACAAACTGAAAGGATTTTGATGCCTCAGGAAGAGACTGTAAGGGAATTTTGATTCGTGGGCATGTTGCTCTTTGGGCACGTGGTAGGCACTTTTCTTTATACTTAGCAACATCTCGCCATCTTTTGTCCCACCAATACTTCGTGGCAACGCAGGCATTTGTGGCTCTTCATCCACTATGGCAAGCTTGAATTCTGTCGTGGCACTGGGCAATAATTCTGGATTGTAGGTCCTTAGGTATTACTGTACGTTTATCCAGGGGCTTCTTGCGGTATAGAATTCAATCTTCTCTAACAAAATTCGGATGGGAGCGATACTGGCAACATTTTGCGTCATTCTTCTGTGATTCTTTTAATATGACAATTGTTTGAGCTACTCTCACTTTTCCACCAAGGGCGTCAGCATTCTGGTGCAATTTTCCAGCTTTGTGTTGCACTTGGTAATCATACTCACTCAGCTTCAGGGCCAAGTGGGTGACACGGCTGCTAGGGTCTTTTAAACTCAATAGCCATTGAAGTGCTGCATGATATGTTACTACTGTAAACTTTCTCCCATAAAGATAGCATTTAAAATAGTTGACTCCAAACATTAGTGCCAGAATTCTTTCTCCATAGTACTGTCAATTTCCACGTCATTCAGCTGACGGGATGTGTAAGCAATTGGTCTTTCCTCACCATCACTAATTTGACTCAGAATAGCCCCCACTGCTAAAACGGATGCATTACAGTAAAAAATGAATATTTTTTTGAAATCGAGACAGATCAATAAGGGGGAACTAGTCAGAGCACCTGTGAAATGCTGCACAGCAGCTTCACACTCAGGGGTCCATTGATAAGGTACATCTTTTTTCAACAGGTAAGGGGTTCGGCTACTATGGCATATTCCTTTACAAAATGCCTATAATAACTGCTGAGTACCATAAAGCTTCCCAATTCTTCTAAATTTTTACGGGAAAGGAGTGTTCTAAATGCTTCAATTAAGTGGGGATCTGGATTTACTCCATCAGCACTAATAATATGCACTAGATACTGTGCTTGGCTATCAGCAAAGGTACATTTTTCTATTTTCAAGCTTAAATTTTCACTTATTAGTCTAGGCAAAACATTTGTTAACCTGGTAACATGTTCATCTATTGTTCTGGAAAAGACAATGATATCATCTAGATAAACTGGGCACATTGTAGGTTTCAGTCCTCTTAAAAGTAAGTCAGCAAGAGCGGCCCGAATGGCATTCTCAAAAATTCATATAGACCAGAGGGAACTACAAAGGCTGTTTTGCGCCTGTCCTGTGGTGCAATCGGTATTTGGTGATACCCACTCTTCATATCAAGGGTAGTGAAGTATTTGCAGTTTCATAGCCTGTGCAGTGTTTCGTCGATACGTGGAAGAGTGTATGTATCAGGTGTGGGTACCTTATTTACTGCTCTCATATCGACACAAAGACGGTAGGTCTTGTCTCCATTGATTGATTTCTTTGGGACGACGACGATTGGAGACAACCATGAGCTTGCGGAGGGTTGTATTATCCCTTCCTCTGGCTGCTGTTGGATAGTTTCCTCCGCAACAGGCTGGAGGTGATATGGTAGTCTATATGGTTTCTGCACAATTGGCCTTGCATCTCCAGTGAGAATTTCGTGGTAAACAAGGTCAGTAGCCAGCAAATAACGCCTTTCCTCGAATAACCAGGAGTGTTCTTCCAAGACGGAGTACAATTTGTTTTCGTCAGCCGCAGGCAGATGAGCTGAGCTAATTTATCTTCAAATTTTTCTCTGAGCACGGGAGCAATATGACATATGCTACATACCGGAAGCCGATTTAAAAAAAAAATAAAAATAAAAAAAAATGGCTCTGAGCACTATGGGACTCAACTTCTGAGGTCATCACTCCCATAGAACTTAGAATCTAACTAACCTAAGGACATCACACACATCCATGCCAGAGGCAGGATTCTAACCTGCGAGCGTAGCGGTCTCGCAGTTCCAGACTGTAGCGCCTAGAACCGCACGGCCACTCTGGCTGGCGATGTTTTCAGTTAGGTTTTAACGTCTCTTGTACAGGGAGGTTTTCTTCAACCCTGTGACCGCTAGTTATAATGGTGCCACTAGGAATTTCTACCTCTTTAGTTCCAAAATTGTCCAAACAGATGGGAACATAAAATTTCTTTCGTTGCACTTCCGCTGTCTTTAAGCCACGTACCCGTAATCTGTCGAGGACATTGTTTTGACAGAGAGGGTCTACCAGTACGGTTGTTCTCGGTAGTTCGCGGGATTTGATCTCAAGCCAGAGAATGCATCCTGTGCCACTGCTGATTCTGACAGAGGTAGTTGTACGTAATGCCCACGATTGCACAGAAGGAACTTGTGAAAGTGGCGGAATGGCGCGGAGGCCACTGGAACGGTGGGTTACCTCAACGAGACGGACAGTTTTCGTCCTGTGATCTACTATACTCTGATAGTGGTGGAGGAAATCATTTCCCAGGACGACGTCATTTTCTCGCCTTCCGTTTTCGGATTACATCCATGTCAAAAGGCTAGTGGCTGGCTTCGATTTTCAATTCAACTAGGTAATACCCAGCGGGTATGATTATTTCTCCGCTCAGACTGTTAATGTGGTTATGGGGTAGTTTTAACACTCGTCTATCCCCGTGTCCTACGAGTAGTACGCTGGTTTGCGCTCCAGTGTCATTTTTTCCTCGAACTCTGCCGTTGGGGAGGATATTCGCTGCCTCATTGACGACAACGTTGCAGACTGGGTGTGTGAATTTTACAGAGGGTACGGTCGGGCAGCGTGACTTGCCCCCGACCGTTTCCCGGCTGATTGTGGGGTTGTGGTGAATTGTTTGTGACTTTTTCCCTCAGCTGATTGTGCGAGAGACCCCCGTTTCTTGGGTTCTGCGGGCAGGTTCTACTCATATGCCCTATGGTTCCACTCTGAGAACAATTAGGTGCGTGGCACAGAACGGCAGCATGGCCTGCCTTTCGGCAGCATTGACATACCTGCTCATATTTAAAAATTGGACGCAGTTGTTCGTTCAGACGGACCGAACTGGCAATAACATGCCCTGCCTCCTCTCGCGCCATCGTGAGTCGTGTGGTATCAAGCAGTGAGATGGGTGATGCTATTTTGACCTCTCCTCCAACATACGGGTAGATTCCATGTATAAATACGTCAATCGAGCGGGATTCCACCTGCTCAATTAACACCTCATTAGGGTTGGAATCCAAACCCAGCGTGTAAGTGCGGCAAGCCACAGTGCTGATTCGGTCAGCAAATGTCTCTACACCCTCCCCTTGCTTCTGGTGGAGGGTGGACAACTTGTCCCTGTAATAGCTGACATCATGCCTGTCTGAATACATCTCTTTCAATCCAGCCTCTAACGTGGCAAAAGAGGTGGCGTCGCTAAGGGTGTAAACTGATTCGATATAGGTACGGGTGTCACCTGACAATTTAAGGCGGAGTACATTTAAAAGGAAATCGTTTGGCCAAGCGCAAGCGTGGCCTACATCTCGGACAGTTCATAGAAAGGAATTTATTTGTTCATTAGGTTTCCCCGAAAACGTGGGAATGAAACTGACTGCGGGGAAACTGTTAGCCAAAGTGCTACTTAAGGTACTTGCAGCCGTCATTTGCGGCGCAGCAGGGTGTGTTTCTGACGCACTTAGACCGTCAGACTGGGTTTGAGCCAATTTTTGGCATTCTTCCATCAATTCCATCTTCTCAACATTAACTTATCGACTTCTACTTGAAGAGCAGCTACTGGGTCTCGTTTTTCCGTAGATGGGGAGTTCCCTTTGCCAGTGGCGGTACTACGGGTTTGAGGCATGGTTACAATATTAGGACACCTAGTGCTCGCTGAAAACTTTACAATTAGAGCACAAAGAAAAGGGCCTACCCTCGACAAGGCGACGGCGTAGCTGGCAGCAAGGAGGCAGTTGTGAAGAAAAACTGATCGATGAACATACAGAACCTGTAATTGCTGCGGTGGTGGATCGTCGACAGCTGCACCCCGTTGGACGATGGCAGCAGGAAACAGTGGCGAAGATGATGTCGACGGTCTCGACGGCTGTGAGACATGCCTCAGTTAGTAGGCCGGAACAGGTGCGTTTCCTGGATGGCGGCCCGCTGCCGGAACATGCCACCGCGCTGCATCGGAGCGGCGTGGAAGACGGCTACCTACTACGTGGCGTACCATCGGACTGTGTGGGAATGGCAGTGACGGTGGATGGCTGTGTGGCGTGGCGAGGCACCTGGCCATGCAAGTGGCCTGGCATTCACTGCGGCAACTGTTAGGAGAAATCGCCGAAACGGCAGAAGGCAGTGTGGCGAACCACGAATACGTGCTCTTGTTATTGCGCGTCGCATCTTCTGCATCAACCACGAAGCACTACTGGCAGTTTCATTGGGTACGGCCTGTTGAACTTCAGTTAGGTCGAGAAGACGGTCCTAACGGTCAGCGATCCCACTTCTGACACCAGATGTTAATGTGTCAGGATTAGCGAGGAAGAGAAAGCAGTAGGCACCCGTTGAGATGATGAAGTTAAACATTTTATGATAGACATGATGGATTATTTCAGTAAAAAGTGGTTGAAGACACACCTAGAGAAGCCGCCTAAACTGAATGGGCTGCTGCACACGAGAGCAGGAGAAGAGAGCTTCTAATCGGGTCAGAAGCTGCCAGCAGAAGAGAGCGGACAGCGTGTCCGCTCCTAGCGGCTGGCCGCGGCTCCACCCCCACGTGACCACCTCCAAACCTCCCTATTGGACAGCCAAATTGTAGATGCGCAGTTGGGTAGTGCTACCTCGTCAGCAATACTTGAGTTTATCTACTGATGGTTCAACACGTAACTTTCGAAATAGTTCTCTCCGGTATAACGCAACGTGACTAACGAGATGAAACTAGCCGCCAGACAGAAGGCACTAGCGAATATCAATTGAAATATAAAAACTTAAATTCTTATAATATTACATCCATTCAGTAACGGCCCCCACTGTACATCTACTACTGTGATTGATATTACTGAATGGATACTATAAGTGCCCCGAACACTCTGTTTAAAAAAATGGCTTTGAGCACTATGGGACTTAACTGCTGTGGTCATCAGTCCCCTAGAACTTAGAACTACTTAAACCTAACTAACCTAAGGACATCACACAACACCCAGTCATCACGAGGCAGAGAAAATCCCTGACCGCGGCGGGAATCGAACCCGGGAACCCGGGCGTGGGAAGCGAGAACGCTACCGCACGACCACGAGCTGCGGACGAACACTCTGTTTAAGGGCATTGTTTATGTAGAAGTGTGATGTGTCCATGGAACACATTCACATTATGATTCGTAGTATCTCTGTTATTTTTTCTCGGTGGCGGTAATGATCTGCTCAGGACATCTGCACACAGTCAGATTTTCCGTTGGCAGGGGGATTGAAGTAAGAACACAACCTCAGCCAGAGGTTGAAAAGTATTTTTTGGTTAGTCGTCCACCTGTTCTCATCGTGATTATGTGAGTCATCATATGAAAGGGTTGAGTAGAGAGTTCAAATGTTTAGATGTGATATTCCCTTAAAAGTCGTTATTGAACACACGTATTTCTGAATATCAACTATACGGGTAACAAAAGTTGTGACACACAAGGGTGCACATTAAAAAATAAAGCTCCAGAATGAGATTTTCACTCTGCAGCGGAGTGTGCGCCGATATTAAACTTCCTGGCAGATTAAAACTGTGTGCCCGACCGAGACTCGAAATCGGGACCTTTGCCTTTCGAGGGCAAGTGCTCTACCATCTGAGCTACCGAAGCACGACTAACGCCCGGTCCTCACAGCTTTACTTCTGCCAGTATCTCGTCTCCTAGGCAAAGATCCCGAGTTCGAGTCTCGGTCTGGCACACAGCTTTAATCTGCCAGGAAGTTTCAAAAAATAAAGCTGTTGGGAGACGGGCTCTTCTATCCTAGGACCTTGTTTTATGCATCAGCGTGTTTAACCTGCTCCTCCAATTCCCAAATTTACTCTGAACATATCATGTATTACGAAGAGCATCGATAA